>NC_057807.1:208318091-208361568 GCF_018294505.1 Triticum aestivum | reverse complement strand
CCCCCAGCGGCCCCGCCTGCGTCAACCACCCTCTCGAGCGCGACAGCTAGGGTTCCTAGCTGCCGCCACCGCTGACGGCCCGCCGCCTCGGCGAGCCCAGCCGGCCGAACCCTCCGCTGCCCCGCCTCCACCGCCTCCTCCTCGACGCGCCACCTCCTCGACGTGCCTCCTCCTCCTCGACGCACCACCTCCTCGATGCGCCTCCTCCTCCTCGACGCGCCGCCGCCCGCTGCCTCCTCGACACCGGCGTCCTCCTACGGCAGGCTGCCGTTATCCCATAGGTGATTCCTCACCTCTCCCCCTTCCCCTCCTTCCCCCTCGTATTTGCTAAAACTGAGATGTAAACTAAAGGAGTTCGTGATTTGCAGAAGCTGTAGCATACTCAAACAAGTGATAAATGCACTCAAAAGTTCACTAAGAAAATGCAGATGCTTCTCACTTGTTACTGAAAGTTTTCTGGAGTGATAAATGCATGCAGAAGAAGTTTAGTTAACTGTTACTGTTGCTGTATGAATTCCAACCAGGTCAATTTGCAGAGTATAAGGATAGCGTAGAAGACAAGTAGCATAATAGCATAGAACACAACCAGGTCAATTTGCTGTATATAGCCAAGACAAGTAGCATCTGTCCTTAAGCAGAGTATAAGGATAGCATAGAAGAAATAGACAGGGTAGCAAGTAAGCTGAGATAAAAAAGTGTTTACTTTAAGTAATTATTTACAACAAGCATTGTGTAGGAAAATGTCATGCAGGTTGTAACTTGAACTTGAAGAACTCCTTAGATAGTTTTTTAGTCTCCTTATACAAAACAAGCTGAAGTTTGAAATCTATTTCTCCTAAGCAGACACAGAAAAATTGCAGATAAGTAGACACTGAAAATTGCAGCCATGTCAAAGTGTCATTTCATTTGGGAGCAGTAACTATAAGAAAAGGAAGTGAGTTGAATTGCAAAAAAATGGAAGGTGAAATGAAAAGAACATTGCTCTATGTGAAAACTGTATGTGCAATCTACAAATGTGAAAAACTGTACGTGCTGTCATAGGTGTTGTGCTGTCAAAACTATATGTGCAATCTCCAGAACAATTACGCTTATGTGAAAACTGTATGTGCAATCTCCAAATGTATCATCATAATGTAGGTGTTGTGTTGTGTGATTCTTCATGCTGAGAACTTCAGCTTTTTCAACTTGTTGGACTATATGTTCATTGGTACTACTTGTGATGCTGCTGCTGTACTACTTGGGAATTTTGTCAACTTGATTAACTTCCGTTCCGGCCCTTGAGTTTGCCGGAATGTTGATTAACTTCCGTTCCGGCAAATTCGGGTACTCCATATGTCCTATTTTTCAGCAAAGGTCATGCTGAAATTTCCCGTGAATTTTAGCATGACTTTGCTAAAAATAGGACATATGGGGTACTTGCGACTAATGCATGGGCCGGGGTATCTTAGTACTTAATTAAGTAGGATCAACTGCCCCTTTATTCTTGCTGCACTAAACCATAGGTGGCAATAGAGCCAAGTGATTAGGCCCAACTTAGAATTCTCCTTAGCATCGATAAACCCTAGATGATAAACCCAACATAGGTGGCAATAGAGCCAAGTGATTAGTGCCAAGTGATTAGGCCCAACCTAGGGTGCCTCGGCATCGATAAACCCTAAATGATGAAAACTTAACTTGGCTGCCCCGGATGCCTCGGTGTCGATGAGAACCTAAATGATGTACGCTTAGGCTTTTAGGGTGCCTCGGCGTCGACAAACCCTAAATGATGAAAGCTTAGGCTTTTAGGGTGCCTCGGTGTCGACAAACCCTAAATGATGAGACCATGATCTTGTTCCTTGACAATAACCAACTTTTTGACCAAACTTTTTTCCTATTTAGAGCGAAACATGGCCCACAACGATGAGGCCGGTGGTTCGGGCGGCAAGCAATTATGGGAGCTGTCCCAGGAGATGGAGGAACAACCTCACCGCTATGAGGACGCCGCGGAAGACACCGATCCTGATTACACAACCCCTAGTGGCGTCGGGGATGACACCACTGATGGTGCCACCGAGGATGCCACCACTGATGATGGCGGCGCACACAGAGATGGCAGCCAATCGAAGAAGCAAAGGAAGGACCTGTGTCTGAATGCGCTCCGCACCGTCAAGGAGGAATTCACTCAAGTGGACTCTGACGGGAATTCAACGGAGCCCAAACATATAGTCAAGGGGTACTCGGTTCAGCTCGGGTGCATTCTCCGGAGCACCGTCTCGATCAACACCGATAACCTTAGGAATAAGGACCACGGGAATTTGCGCAACCTCCTCTTCATGAAGCTACACGAACGATACAAGTTCCCCGCCGAATTTGGAAACACACGCCTCTCAGGGAACAAAGTGAACAGCGCCGCCCTCACGAAGATGAGCACGGCCCTGTCTACTTGGAGAAGCACGGTGAAGAGAATTATTGATAAAGGTGATAGTGATGAGAAGATCAAGGCGAAATATCATTTGATGAGCGAAGATGAGTACAAGGAGTTCAAGATCAAGTGCTCGAGCAGCGCAACCTCCGAATCAAGTCGGTGGGGCAAAGAAATGCGGGAGTTGAACTTAGGGGAACACAAACTCAGTCCCGGTGGTTACAGAGTGGCGGAGTCTATATGGGACAAGGAGGACGCGGAGCGTGCCGAGCAAGGCCTACCGCCCCGCTTCGAGAAATACAGCGGTAACAAGCAGACCAGGAACTATGTCAGGGCCCGGTACAAGGAGGACCCGATAACAAAGGAGCTTACCACCGATCCGAAGACCAGGGCGCTTGAGCTTGTTCTGGTAATTAGCTCCATATGCTTGCACTCTAATTAATCCCCAATATTTCTAAATGGTTCACGTTCCTTTCGCAGGAAACTGAAAGCAGTAGCGCGGGGTCGTCTCAGAGCTCCCCTTTCGACACCCCTTTAAATAGGGCGTTGAACATAATGAAAAGCAAGGATAAGCTCACTAAGCCGACGTTAGCTGGTCGTGTGGCCGGCAAAGGCTTGTCCACAAAATGGGGGTCATACTATACCGCTGGTGGGCGGAAGGAGAAAAAGGCCAGCTCGGAAAGCCAGACGCGCGAGGTTGAAGCACTCAAGGCACAAGTGGCGCGGATTCCGAAGCTTGTCCAAGAGCAAGTGGAACAACAGCTGGGAACGAAGCTCAACGCCATGGTGCCTAGGTTGATTCATGGGCTGACGACGTGGATTGCGGGCGGCCAACAGGGGCCTCCCCCGGTTCCCAGCTTCACGGCCAGCAACTCGCACAGCGCGCAGGCGGCGCCATTGGTGTCTCCGGCGGCGCCATTGGTGTCTCCGGCGGCGGCGCCATTGGTGTCTCCGGCGGAGGCGGTATTCGTGTCTCCTGCGCCGGCACGTCCATTGGAGCTTAATGCACCCGGGTGTACGCCGGCCGGCACCTCGCCAGCAAGCGCCCCCTCCGTCAGTTGCACGCCCGCCGTTGGCGGTGCCTCGACATTAGCCGAGCTCGACGGCAACACGGTAACTAAGCCTCTTGGCCGATGACTTCATCTCCTTGCCTTTGACTGGGCATCCCTGACGCCCTGTACATGTTTTCGTAGGGCACCGCCGACGTTCCTTGCACTCTTCTGCACTTCGTGGGCACCGAGCTGGTCGATGTCGCCAAGGGCAGAATCGTTCAACCGGGCAACCGCATGTTCCACGGTAATCTGATGCTACCCACAATGTATAGGGTTGATGTGGTTCGGGTGCTGCCAGGCCGCGACGAGCTGTTACCTCTGGTTCGACCCGCTGGGGCCGACGAAGAAGCTGAGATGACCCTCAGCGCCTGCGTAAACTGGCCGCTGCTTTGGCCGAAGAGCCAGATTCGTTTGGGGGCGGGGGACACCACCCAACAAACAAGACCGCCAGTCGTGCCGGCGCCAAGCCATGGCAAGAACGCCGCAACGCTACCGGACCTGCCAGACATCCCTATGTCGGACATACCTATGGCACAAGATCCGGACAGCCCTATGGCACAGGATCCGGATGACGACGACAACGACGACGGTACATTTACCAAAGTCGATAAGTACTTTGCCGAACATGGGTACGCTGACGAGTTCTGCAGGCCTCTTTCTCAAGAACCCAACCAAGACGACCGCAATCTAGCCAGTACGTCGGAGAAATCCAATTGCAATAGGTGTCGTCTGGCGTTCAGTTCTCAGGAGACGCCTCTAGCTCCCGCCTTCACCGAGCCTCAGATAGCTGAGGTGCGAAATATTATCAGCCCCAACACGCTCAAGAAGGCGGTCTGTGAGCAGAACTCGGTCCCATTACAGGAGATCAAGAAGAAGGGACGGAAATGAAAGACTAACAAGGGCGCCGGTGCGAGCCAGCCGGCACCGAGTACGATCCGTGCTCAGGACGGGCCACCTTCACCTAAGGATATCTCGAGGAAGGTGCATGTGGCGGGTAGGGCGATGCTACCGCCAAATATGCTGAATGCTGCAACCGGTGCTATGCGGAGTCTGCACGACAGTGTTCTTTCTTTGGAGAAGCGGCGTCTCAGAGAGAAGGATGTGGCATACCCGGTTTTCGTGGCCAAGGTGCCAGAGGGCAAGGGCTTTGTGGATAGCGACATAGGGGGTACGATCGTCCTGCGGTTTGATGACATCTTTGCTATGTTTAACCTTCATCCGCTGCACTACACCTTCGTTCGGCTGTTTTCGCTGAGTATGGAGATGCGGATCATTAGAGACAAGACCCCGGACATCGTGATAGTCGACCCCTTCTACATGCGTGCCAAGCACTTGAGCAGCGTTGGGGACCGCCAAGTTGCGAGTTCACACCTCGAAGGCGTCATTCTGGCAAATCCAGATAAGGATAACTTCCTTGTGGCTTACTTTCCCGAGTAAGTCATCCCTTAACCGCCCCGTAACATATGATTTCTTAGATTTCGATTGTTCTTTTTTTTTCTAACATTCCGTGTTCTGTGCAGTGACACACATTGCACACTCATCCTCTTAAGCCCGAAATATTCCATGGCCACGTATTTCGACCCGAACCATAACTCCAAGATAGACTACACAAATGTAAAGAAAGTTCTTGATGATGTTCTCCCCGGCTATGCCAAATCTAGAGGCACCTTCACCAGGACTGTTCGTAAGTACGGCAAGCACATGTTCTCACACAATACGAAGTTCTGCTGCGTCAAGCAGCCGCCTGGCGGTCAGAAGGATTCCTACTACGCCCTCCATCACATGCGGGCGATCGTAAGGGACCATCATCAACTTCTGCTACCAGATAATCTCAAAGATTGGGCCGCAAACTTGTCGGCAATCCAGGACGCGGACCTCAGACAAGAATTCTTTCGCATCCAGTCGGACTTTGCGGACATCATCCATCAAGATGTCCTTCATACGTCGGGGCAGTTCTTCCTCAGATATCAACCATCCAACAACGAGATAGATGGAATGCTACAAATGCAGGGTGATAACGACCGCGATTTCATGACCATCGCGACAGACGGCGGCTTCATCCACGCTCCTGTCCGATGAGTCGAGTCGAAAGTAGTGATGTGTAGTTCTGAAACATTGATTGGCTCATGTTGTAATTAAACTTTAATGAATTTGTATATCTCTTTGGTTTGGATAGTCGTTCAACTTAGATGTAATCGATGCTACTTATTAGTAGGACCATGAATCGTGCTATTAATGTCTTGCTTTTCTCTTCCGATCCTTTTGTTGCATACTTACATATTGCTTATGTATTGTCTGTTGTTTGGCTTGTGCATAGAGATGCCGTCGTATGTCATGTACAAGGGTAAGGTTCCCGGAGTCTACGACGACTGGGAGGAGTGTCGGAGACAGGTTCACCATTCCAGCGGTAACAGTTACAAAGGGTACACCACTAGGGCGGAGGCCGAATCTAGATACGCCCGCTATCTAGCGGGAGAGAGGAGGGAGCGTTGGAGGAACCGGATGAAGACCAGTTTGATCGCGATGATGCTCATCGTGATGACCACAACTCTCTTCTATGTGATGGTAGTTTAGATGGTCGATATCGACTTGTAATGTGAAGACAAACTAGCTACTCGCGGTCTCGAGACTTGTAATGTTCTATCTTTGTTCGGTCTTTTGAATTGAGAGACTAATATGATGATTTGTATTCGGAGACTAATCTTCTATTGTATTCGATGAATCTGCTGTTGCTGTGTGGTGTTGTCTAAATTCTGTCCAATAATATATTTTGTAACCAGTGAAAATATTAGAAAAGAAAAAAAATAATCCCTAATATTCATACTAGTGGCGCACCACACGAGACACTAATGGCTCATTGTGATAATCACCCTAATGGCGCATCGCCCACTGGTGCGCCATTAGTATGCCAAAGCACATGGGTACATATGGCGCCCTGGAAAGAATTCTAATGGTGCACTATGGGCAATACTAATGGCGCACTACGAGGTGCGCCATTAGAACACCAGATACTAATGGCGCACCAGTGGTGCGCCATTAGAATTTAATTCTAATGGCGTGATGCTAGTGGCGCACCAGTAGTGCGCCATTAGAAGGAAAAACTGGTGCGCCACTAGCATGCCTTTTCCTAGTAGTGATTGGCTCAAGCTCAAAGAACAAGACTCTACATTTTCTATTTTAGTGATCCAGGATCACATTGAATCTATAGGAAAAGCCAATACTATCAAGAGGGGATGAGGTGTTGCTTAACGACTTTCTTGCTCAAAATGCTTAGTGATATGCTCCAGAGCCCTCAACTACTTTCTCACATCCACATATGACCTAAACCAAAAGTCAAACTCAGCCCCACCGATTCTTTCTATCCAGCGCCACCGAGTTCAGATGTCATAGCCACTGCCACAAACCCTAGGCAAATCGGTCTCACCAATAGAGATCTCGGTCTCACCGAGATGGGATTGTAATCTGTCTGTATGTATCTATTACCAAAATCGGTCTCACCGAGTTTGCGTAATTGGTCCTACCAAGATTGCAACGTAAACTCTCTGTCTCCTTTTCGTAACATTTCGGTCTCACCGAGATGAGAGAATCGGTCCCACCGAGTTTACCTGACCAACTCTCTGGTTAGCTTATTACCAAAATCGGTCTCACCGAGTTTGTGTAATCGGTCTCACCGAGATTATGTTATGCCCGAACCCTAACCATATCGGTCCTACCGAGTTGCATGTCGGTCCCACCGAAAATCCTAATGTTCACTAGATTTGCTGAATCGGTCCGACCGAGTTTCTCAACTCGGTCCCACCGAGATTGGCAAGTTGTGTGTAATGGTTAGATTTTGTGTGGAGGCTATATATACCCCTCCACCTCCTCTTCATTCGTGGAGAGAGCAATTAGAACGAACCTACACTTCCAACTTACATTTTCTGAGAGAGAACCACCTACATTGTGTTCAGGCCAAGATATTCCATTCCTACCATATGAATGTTGATCTCTAGCCTTCTCCAAGTTGCTTTCCACCAAATCCCAATCCTGTGAGAGAGAGTTGAGTGTTGGGGAGACTATCATTTCAAGCACAAGAGCAATCAGTTCATCATCAACACACCATTTGTTACTTCTTGGAGAGTGGTGTCTCCTAGATTGGCTAGGTGTCACTTGGGAGCCTCCGACAAGATTGTGGAGTTGAACCAAGGAGTTTGTAACGGCAAGGAGATCGCCTACTTCGTGAAGATCAACCGCTAGTGAGGCAAGTCCTTCGTGGGCGACGGCCATGGTGGGATAGGCAAGGTTGCTTCTTCGTGGACCCTTCGTGGGTGGAGCCCTCCGTGGACTCACGCAGCCGTTACCCTTCGTGGGTTGAAGTCTCCATCAACGTGGATGTACGATAGAACCACCTATCAGAACCACGACAAAAACATCCGTGTCTCCAATTGCGTTTGCACACTCCAATCCCATCCCTTTACATTCTTGCAAGTTGCATGCTTTACTTTCCGCTGCTCATATAATCTTTGCATGCTTTCTTGATATGTGTTGTGATTGTAAAACTTGTGCCAAAACTCCACTTAAACTTAAAGAAATTAAAAATTGTAACTTTTGGCACTTAGTGTCTAATCACCCCCCCCCTCTAGACACCTCTTCTCGATCCTTTCAGAATGTTGCTGGCGGTTAGGGCCGGGTGGTGAAGCAAATCACCCTGGCAGACCCATTTGGGACCAAGGAAAGCCCCACCGGGGCCAAGAAAAGGAAATCTATGATGATGCCAGTGATGGAGGTGACGAAGAGGAAACTAGTGAGCAGGAATTTCAGAAGGCCACTGACGCCCTATGCATTGATGGGGGTGCATCTTTGCACACCTCTCATTGCCAACTCAAGCGATGGGCACAAGAGGTCAATGCTATGGAACCAGCGCCAGAGGCTCGGAAACCGCTCAAATGGTCCCGCACATCCATCATCTTTGACGAAAAGGATCACCCTGGTCGCACCGCTGCCGTACGGTGTTTGCCGTTGTTGGTCTCCCCAACAATTCGCAACCTCAAGGTTACAAAGATGCTAGTGGACAGTGGGGCCGGGTTGAATCTGATTTCCCCAGCAGTTATCAGCAAGCTTCAAATAGGAGAAGAAGAGCTAGAGGTCACCGACACGTTTCAAGGAGTTAATCCCGGCAGGAGCCATCCTAAGTGGAAGATTACGTTGCCGGTGACGTTTGGGGGACAACTGAACTAACAGACTAAGAAGATTGTGTTTGATGTGGTTGATCTCCCCCTACCGTACAATGGGATTCTTGGGCGACCAGCCCTGGCCAAGTTCATGGCAGCATCTTACTATGCTTACAACACCTTGAAAATGCTTGGGCCACTAGGGGTCCTAACTATCCCATCAGATGAGAAGGATGCAACTATCTGTTTGGACAAGATGTATCGGGATGAAGTTGCAGCGGAAGCGGCAGCAACGACAGTTCGCACAAAGGAAAGCAGAGGAAAGAGGAAGGATTGTAGGACCTCCGGTAAGGAGCCCGGGAAACGTGCCCCCTCCGAGTGCACAGTACCTGTTGACAACGTGCCAGAGTGTTGCAACAGCAAGAGATCCAAGGTTACCACATGCAAGTGAAGAGGGTCCCGGCAGGGCTGGCTGGCGTTGATGGTACTTTCACTATCGGCGCCACCCTCGATGACAAATATGAAAGCGTGCTCGTTGCCTTCCTACGGGCGAATATCGATGTGTTTGCTTGGAAATCATCTGATATCCCCAGTGTTCCCACACGTGCCAGAGGCAATTGAGCAGCACCTTGCTGTCTACCCACATGCCCAACCCGTCAAGCAGAAAGTACCGTAGCAGGCCTTGGAGAGGCAACAGTTCATTGCCGAAGAGATCAAGAAATTGGAGGCAACTGGTTTGGTCAAAGGGGTACTGCATCCTACATGGTTGGCAAATCCAGTAGTGGCTCGGAAGGCTAATGGGAAGTGGAGGCTTTGCATTGATTTCACAGACCTCAACAAGGCTTGCCCAAAGGACCCATTTCCCTTGTCGCGCATCGACCAGATCGTGGATTCTACTTCAAGATGTGATTTTCTCTCCTTTCTGGACGCATACTCCGGATATCATCAGATCTTTATGTCCAAGGAAGATGAAGAGAAGACATTGTTCATCACTCCGTGTGGTACATTTTGCTTTGTTCGCATGCCCTTCGGATTGAAGAGTGTCGGGTCCACATCTGCAAGGGCAGTCCAGATCGGTTTTGAGCCACAGTTGCACAAAAACATAGAAACCTATATGGATGATATCGTGGTCAAAACCAAGGATAAGGCTACCCTTATCCAGGATTTGGAAGAGACATTTGCTAATCTGCATAAGATCAATCTGAAGCTCAATCCGGAGAAGTGTGTATTCGGTGTTCCCTCCAGCAAGATACTTGGATTCTTCGTGTCCCGTCGGGGGATCGAAGCCAACCCCGATAAGATCAAGGCCATTGAGCAGATCCAAGCGCCAATGACAGTTAAAGATGTGAGGCGCTTGACAGGATGCATTGCCGCGCTAAGCAGATTCATCTCCAAGACTGCCGAGCATGCCCTGCCGTTCTTCAAGGTTTTGAAGAAGGCAGGGCCTATGAAGTGGACCCCGGAAGAAGATGCAGGACAACAAGATTTAAAGGTATACATGTCGTCCATACCCACCTTGGTTGCGCCCAAACCCTAAGAACTATTGTTGCTATACTTGGCGGAGACCAACCACGTGGTCAGTGCAGCCTTGGTAGCGCAGCGAGAGGTGGATGAGGCAGAAACTGGACAGAGAACAACAGAATCGGAGAAGGGTTAGGATAGCAATGAGCACGACAATGAAAACAACCCCAGGGACACGGCAAGGAAGAAAATGGTGCAGCGCTCAGTGTACTTTGTCAGCTCCTTGTTAGAGGGGGCTAGATCGAGGTACGCTGTCGGATTAAGGGAGTCGCAACCCCTTGAGAGGTTCGAACTCTGGGGTGTGTGCGGAGATCTCTACCTACCCAGCCTGCCTACTCGCGATCCTCCTATGCCTAGCACGTCAAGCTCAAAGAGACAAAGAGACACAACAGTTTATCCTGGTTCGGGCCACCTTGCAGTGTAATACCCTACTCCAGTGTTTTGGTGGATTGCCTCGGAGGGCTGAGGATGAAGTAGTACAGTAGATGAACTGGCCTCAAGAGGTGAGGTGTTCTTGAGCTGGTGTGGTGTGTGCTAGTTCGACTTGTCCTTCTCCTCCCCCCATTCTATGGTGGTGGCTAGTCCTCTTTATAGTGGCCTTGGTCCTAGTCCAAAATGTTGGTGGGAAGGGATCCCACAACGGCCGGATTTGAAAGGGGACAAGTAGTACAACTTATCCTGACAAAAGTAGTGTTCGCCTACGAAAAGCCTCTAGTCGTGACAGTGCTGTGGGCTCGTCGATGACATCCGTCCTGCCGTCCTGGCGGACTTGGTCTCATTGCACCAAAATGGAAACCTTTGGCTGATTCCTCGGGACTCCGTGCCTATGGCTTGCCTCCCTTGCACCAAAGAGGAAACATGCGCTCTGCGCCCGCCTAGCGCCCACCTGGTGCCCGCCTGGCCTTGGTCGTCATGGCTCACGTTAGCTGAGCCTCGTGAGGAAGACCTTGCATAGAACTCTCTGCCCCTCGGGAAGCCTGAGGAGGACGATCCCCTTGGGGGTCTTGGCGTCGTCCGCCTTGCGAGGCTTGGCCCCTCTCGAGGGTCTTGTGTTGTTGATGCTGAAGCTGGGTCGTACCAGGCCATCGATGGAGCCACATGGACGGCCGCTGGCAGGCAGGGCTGGATACCCCCATATCCAGGATGCCGACAATAGCCCCCGGGCCCAAGGCGCGCTCGGACTTGGCTTCCAGGCGAAGCCAAAGGGCAAGTGCGGAGCGCCACGAGTCCTAACCACCTGCGACCTTGATGACACGTGGCGATTGATGGGACGTGGGCGACTCGGCTTCCCCACGCTGCCTCGGCAACTGCTTCCGTCTGACAAAAGGGTTGCCGTCCGCCGCCAGGCTTTCATTGCCCCTTCTTCGGCTTGCTCCAGATCCCCTTCTCCTAGCAGTGGAAGAACTCACCAGATCTGCAAATTTCCCCCTAATCTCTTGCTTGATGGCTGCTAACAAGACCATGGCTTCTGCCTCGGCTGCCGGCTACGCCTGTTACGAGCCGGTGCTGCTGGCGCCCTGCATGGCCGGGGAGAAACTCCAGACCGCGCTCCTCCTGACGGCGAGCGAAGACAGTGAGTGGAAGGAGATGACGCTCCGGGTCGCCACCGCCGCGCCGGAGCCCGCAAAAAGCACTTTCTTCCCCTTCTTCCCCCACATCGTCTACTCGGGGCTGGTGCCCCCATTCTCCCGCTTCTTCTATGTCGTTCTTCACCACTATGGCCTCCACGCGCTCCATATTCATGCCAACTCCATCCTCCTCCTGTCCAATTTCGCCCTCTACAGTGAGGCATTCATGGGGGTGATGCCCTCCGTCGCCGTGCTCTGCGACTTCTTCTTCCTTTGCATGACTAGCGAAAACCCAGTTGGGTGCATCGGCTTCGTTGCGGCGCGGGGCGGTAATGCATTCTCCCGCGTCGGGAAGGAGGTGGAGGATGCCGTGAAGAGGTGGGTCCTGATGGATGCCAAGTGGTCCCAGAGCTCGTTGGAGTTGCCGACCGAACTCCCCATCTATGAGAAACGGTGATATTCTGAAAAGATCACCGACCCTTTCCTGACGCTGTTGGTGAAGAAGATGGAGAAGGACCTGAGGAGCCATAAGCTGACAGGGGCCATGTTCATCAAGGAGTTCTTGAGGTAGTGCATAGCGCCGCTCCAAGACCACCCCCGCCCCCTGTGGAAGCTTAGCAGTGTTGACGACAAGATCCGCCTGCGCCAGGACGCCCTTCCCGAGGAGGAGCTGAGCAAGGTGTTGCTCTACTTGACGGGGGGACCCGAGCGATCCTCTGGAAGATTGGCTCCCGCTGTACTGCCGGGATGACGATGAGGAGTTTGCTGCTGCTATGCCGGTCTTCGATGAGTTTGGGCTTGTGCGGGCGGGGCCTCCCCCGCCGCCTACAGCCTTGGTGCACCTGTCCTCCGATGATCAATCTCTGAGGCTACCGAGGACGGGGTTGTGGAAGAATCCTCTACCCCGCGGCAGAGGGAGCTCCTCCGCGACTTCGCTGACGATGATGATGATGAGCCTCTGGTGGAGGTGTCGCGCCCTTCTGGAGTCTCCATGAGATCTGAGGTGTCCTCTTCGAAGCATCCCAAGTTGGCAGCCACGAAGAATGGCAAAGCCGCAGTGATTCCTCCGGGCAGCGTTCCACCTTCGCCGATATCGTCCCGAGCGGCACCAACCGCGAGTTCTCCCACTCCCAAGAGCTCAGCACCAACTGCTCCGCCTCAGCGCCCGCTGCTGAGCCTGAAGAGGAACTATGTCTTCGTCAGCCAGTAAGTCTTTTCCTTAGCCTTGCTTTTGTTGAACCTTGAAGCGATGCTTAGTGCCTTCGTCCGTCGCTAGGCGACAGCCGTCGAAGAATCAAAAGGAGGGCACGGAGGTTGTCGTGGCCGCAGGCAGTGAAGTGGCCGTCGCGACCCTGGCGAAGGAGAATACCGCAGCTCTCGCAGCTCCGGTGGTGACGTCGTCTCCCAAGGGCGTGGATGCCCATCCTCAGGAGGTGCCGGCGCCTCTAGCGGTGCGAACCCCGCCGGCGCCTACCTCTGCTGTGGCTACTGAGGTCGACCAGCCTCCGGAGCCCCCGGTCCTTCCTGAGGCTGAGGTTTCTTCTGTGTTGGCGCCGAGGGCAACTCCTCCCCTGCCTAGCGTGTGGCAAAGCCATGGCGATGCTGCCACCTCTGGGGCCCTCGAGGAGGCAAGGGTAGAGCTGGACCTCCTCCAGGGTGAACTTCACGGCCCGGGTCGTCGGTCGGTGCAGGGATGCCTGGGGCTGATTTCTGGTTGGCTCCAGGCTGACACGTCTATCCGCGCGGCATGGGGCTCTGCGGAGGAATCCTAGAAGGTGCTCGGAGTGGTCGCCATCGAGTGCAACCTGGCGTGGAAGGAGGCCGCAGAAGCTGAGGATCTGTGCCGCGTGGTGGAGGCTGAACTGAAGGCTCTTCAGGATTGGCAGGCCGCCCAGGCCAGCCAGCTCCAGGAGCGTGAGGAGAAGCTTAAGGCCCAGGAGGTTGGGTCACCGATCGAGATGCGGAGGTGAAAAAGGCGGCCTTGGAGCAGGCTGCGGAGGGCGAGCGCCTGGCGAAGCTGAAGGAGGAGGCAAAGGCAGCCCAAGCAGCCCTTGTCGAGGCCAAGATGGTGGCCGCCATGGAGCATAGCACCCTTGCCTCCCTCGAGGCAAGTTTCCACAAGGCTCATAAGTCGCTCTTTGGGGATGATTCCTCGAACAAGGCGGTGATGAGGACCCCGAGGGAGAGCCCTGCTACTCTGCTTCCTGAAGTCTTGGCGGTGCTCGAAGATGCTGTCGACCGGTTTGCCTCCTTGGTGGAAAGCGAGGCGCGCTCACTTTCTTCCTCGGCTCTTACTTGCATCTTTAGCCATCTCTATCTCTTGGACGCCAGCTTCGACCTATAACGCCCCGAGACCGACGCTTCAGAAGACTTCCATATTTTCGTGATCAACCGTGTGTTTCATTTATGCTTGCTCTTTTATTTTTGCATTGCATCATGTCATCATGCCATCATGTCATTAATCTTTGCATCTCAACTCAACTAATAAATTGCATAGATGGTTGATCTATTTAAATTGAGGGAAGGGTGACTTCTCTTTATAACATATCTTCCCAATATTAGGGAGCTATATTTAAATATTTCATTAATTTGGAATTCACCATAACACACTTGCAAAATATTCCAATGCCTTTGTTATCTTAATTCTTGGTCTCCAACCTTGCCATTTATTCTTTCATCATATTCCAGAGCTCCACCAAAAATCCGAACATTTTTGGACCTTCCCAACCCTCACTTCTTATTCAAATCATTTGAATTTAAATCAAATGAGTTTGAATTTAAATCTTTCAACCATGGCCTTTTCTATTTTCTCGGAACAGGCATATTTTTGCGAGTTCGGGAAAATAATCCCCATGCCCAAACTCTTTCTCTAACCTTTTCTTTTCTTCCCTTTCCTTTCTTTTTCTCTGTTTTAAGAGAAGAGAGGGGAGAGGAGCCAGCCCAGCCGGCCTCTTGGGCCTGACCAACCAGACCGGCCCATTAACCCAGCCAGCCCACCTAAACCTATAACCCTAGCCGATCGAGAGGCCCCAGCCCCGATCGATCCCTCCACTTGATCTCTCCCTCTCGTTCCCCATCTCCCCCTGTGAGCCGCCGCCACGCTCAGCCAGCGTCAGGAGGACGCGCTCGACCCCGCTCTCCTCCTTTCTCCTTGATCCCCTTCTCCCTCCACTCGATGTCCTTCTCTCCCTCTCGATCTGCCATGCACGCCGCCACCCACAGTAAGGCCACCCTGCGCGCGACCCCGCCGCCTTGCTACTCCCTCCAACACCCAAGCCCCCTCCTCTGCCTCCTCCTCTGCTTCGCCCCCTCCTCTGCTCCCTCAGCCATGGCGCTCCGTCGTCCCTTGTCTTACCCGCACCGGCGACCAGCAATAGGTCGCCGCTCCGCGCTGTCCGTGAGCGCCTGCAGCTCGCGTCTCCACCCCCTCCTCGCCGCCCCGTTGTGCTCCGGAGGTCAGGGCCGCCATGGACAGCCACCTCGCCTACATCCTCCCGTCGGCCCTCTCTACTTGCTGTCGTTCTGCCATCTTCGGCCTCTGCGTTGACCGACCGCGACGTCCCCGAGCAGCAGCGCTGCTGCTGCGTCTCTTTGCTATTTCGTGAGCACAAGAATCTCGGTCGCCAAGTTCATCTACGGTGGACCGACAAGTTCGACTACGATCCATCAAGACCGTTGTGTTGCACATCAACATGAGTACGACCACGGATGGCTACCTCCAGATGGATTTCGTCAAGTTCCGCCTCAACAAGTGTACCTCTACGTCCCGGATATCGCCAAGTACCACGACACCCATGTTCCGTCAAAGTTCGTCTACAAAATGTGTACCACTACGCCGAAGAGCTTGGATGCACCAAGTTCCACTACTTCCACAACTGGCGCCTTGTTGGATTCGTCAAGTGCCTCTTTGAAACAAACGTGTACAACTACTTCCACTATGACCATTGCGAGAACGTCTACTTCCTCTTCATTGCACCGAACTCGTTCCGCCCCGAAAATGCACGCTTCGAAGGTATAACAGCCGAGACGACCGCCGAATGCATGTGTTGAATGAGATGTCCGTGTTTGCACCGTGATCAAATTGTCCCTTGCGATGCCCCTCTTTTGCCATGCCACCATCATGTGGGACACCCGGTATCCGGGATCACTCCCCATCTCTTGCGTGTTCCACACATCCGCACGCCTCCTTTTGCACCGGTATCTCCATAAGCTACCGGAACCGATATGTTGCCGTGGCATCATTTTCGGATTCATTGTCGTGGCACACGTTTTGTTCCGCCATGGTGACCAAATGCTTCATAACATGCTCATGTCAACATTTTCATAAAATTGCTTAAGACTTGCATATGTCATCCGCATCATGTTAACAACATTTAAATGGTTAAAATTGTGTTTGCATTATATTGCTAAATGACATATGGGGATTTTCCGGAATTATCATTTGTTGTTTCCGGCCTCACTTAAACTTGCCTAGATAGTTAGTTTATTTATGCTTCATCTCTTGCCATGTTTATAACAACATGTAATATTTTTGTGTTCCTAAACGAGAGAGAACTAAATAATTGATGTGGTGTTTCGTCAATATGCAACTCATTGCATATTGAGCTCCACTTAATTTGTAGTGTTGTTTGTTGCACTTTGCCATGCCATGCCTCATTAAACCAGACATGCATCATACTTGATTGTGCATCATGCCATAATTATTCTTGGTTGGTTACCATGTTGTTTGCTTCTTTCCGGTGTTGCTTCTTCTTGATAGTTCCGGTTACGTTGCGATTGTGAGGATCCGTTCGACTACGTCCGTTTGTCTTCTTCATGGACTCGTTCTTCTTCCTTGCGGAATTTCAGGCAAGATGACCACTACCCTCGATATCACTTCTATCATTGCTATGCTAGTTGCTTTGTTCTATCGCTTTGCTGCGCTACCTATCACTTGCTCTTCAAGCCTCCCAAATTGCCATGTCAGCCTCTAACCTTTTTCACCCTTCCTAGCAAACCGTTACTTGGCTATGTTACCGCTTTGCTCAGCCCCTCTTATAGTGTTGTTAGTTGCAGGTGAAGTTGAAGATTGCTCCATGGTGGACAGGATTATGTTGGGAAATCACAATATCTCTTATTTAATTAATGCATCTATATATTTGGTAAAGGGTGGAAGGCTCGGCCTTATGCCTGGTGTTTTGTTCCACTCTTGCCGCCCTAGTTTCCGTCATACCGGTATTATGTTCCTTGATTTTGCGTTCCTTACGTGGTTGGGTGATTTATGGGACCCCCTTGACAGTTCGCTTTGAATAAAACTCCTCGAGCAAGGCCCAACATTGGTTTTAACATTTGCCATCTTAGCCTTTTTCCCTTGGGTTCTACAGACTCAAGTGTCATCTTTATTTCCACCCCCCCCCCGGGCCAGTGCTTCTCCGAGTGTTGGTCCAAACTAGAGCACCGTGCGGGACCATTCCTTGGCAACTTGGATTACGTCGGTACATGTACGCTTCGCTTATCCGGTGTGCCCTGAGAACGAGATATGTGCAGCTCCTATCGGGATTTGTCGGCACAGTCGGGTGGTCTTGCTGGTCTTGTTTTACCATTGTCGAAATGTCTTGTAAACCGGGATTCCGAGATTGATCGGGTCTTCCTGGGAGAAGAAATATCCTTTGTTGATCGCGAGAGATTATCATGGGCTAAGTTGGGACACCCCTGCAGGGTATAAACTTTCGAAAGCCGTGCCCGCGGTTATGTGGCAGATGGGAATTTGTTAATGTCCGGTTGTAGATAACTTGACACCAGATCCAAATTAAAATGCATCAACCGCGTGTGTAGCCTTGATGGTCTCTTTTCGATGGAGTCCGGGAAGTGAACACGGTTTCTGGGTTATGTTTGACGTAAGTAGGAGTTCAGGATCACCTCTTGATCATTACTACTTGACGACCGTTCCGTTGCTTCTCTTCTTGCTCTTATTTGCGTATGTTAGCCACCATATCATGCTTAGTCGCTGTTGCAACCTCACCACTTTACCCCTTCCTTTCCCATTAAGCTTTGCTAGTCTTGATACCCATGGTAATGGGATTGCTAAGTCCTCATGGCTCACAGATTACTACAACAATAGTTGCAGGTACAGGTTATGCGATGATCATGACGCGAGAGCGACGTTTACTTGTTTTGGAGTTATTCTTCTGCTTCTTCTTCGATCGGGGGATAGGTTCCAGGTCGGCAGCCTGGGCTAGCAGGGTGGATGTCGTTTGAGTTTCTGTTTGTGTTTCATCCGTAGTCGGATGATGCTCTTGTGTATGATGATGTTGTATTCGTGTGGCATTGTATGCCTCTTGTATGTATCCCCTTCTATTATGTAATGTTGATGTAATGATATCCACCTTGCAAAAGCGTTTCAATATGCGGTTCTATCCTTGGTGGGACCTTCGAGTCTCTTTAGGATAGTATCGCATATTGGGCGTGACAAGTTGGTATCAGAGCCTCGACTGACCATAGGAGCCCCCTTGATTGTTGGCCATTGTTGAGTCTAGAAAAAAAACTATTTTGAGTCTTAGGATTATATATATCGGAGAGTAGGATTCTTTTTACTCCTCGGCCCCCTTCATCGCTCTGGTGAGGACTCCTGACGTAGATGTTTTGTCTTTCCTCGCCTAAGAATTCACTAATTTTTTTTAGGTTCACACGGGTATCTTGGGATCATTCCGATATTCTTATGACGAGAACATTGTTCTTGGTGCCTCCTGACATTTAGGGGTTGTGGCAGTGTCCCGGGGAGTTGAGCTCCGAGGTGTTGTCGTCATAATTTTATCGTTGCAGTTCTGGAATACCTAAGTTTTGCCGACATCGAAAATCTCTTTTATGCAGTTGTTGGTGAGATAACCTCGACGCCACCCAGTACTGGGGAGTTCGGGAGTATTGCCATAGCTCGTATAATGGATGCTTTTCAAAGGTTGAGGTACACGATTTCCGAATGTTTCTTGGTGGATACAGCTGGATGTAGGGATTGTTAGTTTGGGTGAGATATATTGCTTCCCCTGTATCCCCAACACCAGATTGCATAACCAGAAAGTTTCGGGAGTTTTATAGGTGGGAATTCAAGTAGCTCCTAGAATATCTTTCCGACAGATGCATGATATGGGATTGGGTAAATCTCTATCATATGTATTTGTTCCGGCTTATTTTACAAGCCAATCCTTGTTTTGTTTTGTTGTGGTATTCAAGTTGCTTCAATGTCAAGTGTTGATTCCATACCTTTCAAGCGGTGTTCTCATATTTCTATGGGAGTACTAATCCTTTTGATCATCGAGATTGGCATGTCAATTCTTTCCAACTGGTGATAGAGGCAAAGGTGTCCCGTCTTTCGATGAGATGATGGATATCGCTTTGGTGGAAGTCGACTTTGACGATCCGACTACGAACATGCGAGGACGTCGCGCCTTAGAAATCGCTAAACCAACTCCGAGAGGTTATTGACCACGCCGGAGCACGATCAACCTGACCACGAGGGTCTGTTTCCTGCGAGCAAACGAAGAACAAGCAAGAAACTGAGATTGCAATCTGGATATTGCGAATATAAGATGAAAGCTTTATTGATCAAGGTGGGGTTCTGTGACGCCTTTGTCTGGTCGTTGAACACAAACGAAGTACGCGAAGTTGCAGCTATGGCGAACTTTTAATCTAAACAAAACCCAAAGTCTAAACGGTGCCCTAAGGGATGTATATATGGAGGAAGAGAGGGGGAATTTCGTGGCCCTTGGTGGAGGGGTCCGAAATCAACCCTATCTCTTGTTTCCCCACACATACGGACTCTAAAAATAGCATATACTAATGTATTTTGAAATTACATGGGCCTGGCCCAATAATAAGGTGACGCAGCACCTAGAATAGCCTCGGGACGAAATTTATGAAGTGGCATCTTGTATATTTCGTCCAAGGCTTCATGCACCCATTATGGTGGCTTCAAAGTCCTGAAATCATCACTTGTAACTCCGTTCTGGTTCCCCTTGCGCATGGCATCATCACCATGCTTGTTCTTGCTCCAATGTCCATCCTTCTCCAAGCTAGGCCGTTCACTTGTAAGCAAAACAAATGTATCCAATTTAGACAGCATCATATTCTCATGAACATTAGAATCATTACCAAGAAACGAAAGTACCTGATAATTTAATTGGCGTGCGCGAGCTCTAGTAATTGGTCCAGTATATGTAGCAGTAGGGGTTGTGGGTGTAACGATGGTATTGATGTCCTCATCATCCTCCCTTCTTGAAATGAAGTCGTCCTCAACGGAAGCTCATCTTCGTCTCCCAAATAAGGCTTCAAATCTGCAATGTTAAAAGTGGGACTAACCCCAAAATCTGCAGGCAGCTCAAGTTTATATGCATTATCATTTACTTTCTCCAACACCTTAAAGGGACCAGCAGCACGTGGCATTAGCTTTGATTTGCGCAAATTAGGAAATCTATCCTTACGCAAATGTAACCAAACAAGATCTCCAGGTGCAAACACAACATGTTTTCTACCCTTATCTCCAGCAAGTTTATATTTAGCATTCATACGCTCAATGTTTTCCTTAGTTAACTCATGCATTTTTAAAATCAATTCAGCACGTTCTTTAGCATCAAAATTAACCTTCTCCGAAAATGGAAGAGGCAACAAATCAATAGGTGCACGAGGTAGGAAACCATACACAACTTCAAAAGGGCACATCTTAGTAGTAGAATGCAATGAACGATTATAAGCAAATTCAATATGAGGCAAGCATTCCTCCCACATTTTCTTATTATTCTTCAAAACAGCCCTAAGCATAGTAGACAACGTTCTATTGACTACTTCAGTTTGTCCATCAGTTTGGGGGTGACAAGTAGTACTAAAAAGCAGTTTAGTCCCCAACTTAGCCCATAAACATCTCCAAAAGTGGCTAAGAAATTTAGTATCACGATCTGAAACAATAGTATTTGGCACACCATGCAAGCGAATAATTTCACGAAAGAACAAATCAGCAACATTAACAGCATCATCGCTTTTATGACATGGTATAAAGTGTGCCATTTTCGAGAATCTATCCACGACAACAAATATGCTATCCCTCCCTTCTTTGTTCGAGGTAAACCTAAAACAAAGTCCATAGATATATCCTCCCAAGGAACACTAGGTACAGGCAAAGGCATATATAAACCATGAGGATTGAGTCGTGACTTAGCTTTTTGACATGTAGTGCAGCGAGCAATAAAACGCTCAACATCCCGTCTCATCTTTGGCCAAAAGAAATGTGTAGCAAGTACGTCCTCCGTCTTCTTCACGCCAAAGTGTCCCATTAATCCTCCTCCATGCGCCTCCTGCAACAACAAAAGACGAACGGAGCTAGCTGGAATGCATAGCTTGTTAGCACGAAACACAAATCCATCGTTAACAACAAACTTGTTCCACATTCTTCCTTCTTTACAATTATGCATTACATCTTTAAAATCAGCATCATGCACATATTGATCTTTGATGGTCTCTAAACCAAATATTTTGAAGTCAAGTTGTGAAAACATAGTATAGCGACGAGACAATGCATCAGCAATAACATTTTCTTTTCCCTTCTTGTGTTTAATGACATAAGGGAAAGTCTCAATGAATTCAACCCATTTAGCATGTCTACGATTCAGTTTAGCTTGACTTTTAATATGTTTCAAAGATTCATGATCAGAATGTATAACAAATTCTTTGGGCCATAAATAATGTTGCCATGTTTCTAAAGTCCGAACAAGAGCATATAATTCCTTATCATAAGTAGAATAATTCAGACTAGGCCCACTCAATTTTTCAGAAAAGTATGCAACAGGTTTGCCATCTTGTAATAACACACCTCCTAATCCAATTCCACTAGCATCACATTCAAGCTCAAAAGTCTTATTAAAATCAGGAAGTTGGAGTAAAGGAGCATGTGTCAACTTATCTTTCAATACCGTGAAGGCTTCTTCCTGTGCGGTACCCCAAACAAAAGGCACATCCTTCTTTGTAAGCTCGTTGAGAGGTGCAGCAATGGTGCTGAAATCTCTCACAAACCGCCTATAGAATCCAGCGAGGCCAAGAAAACTCCTCACTTGTGTGACCGTTTTGGGCTGCGGCCAACTCTCAATAGCTTCAATCTTGGCTTTGTCAACTTCAATTCCCTGTGGAGTAACAACATAGCCAAGAAAAGATACTCGGTCGGTGCAAAAGGTGCACTTCCCAAGGTTACCAAACAAACGTGCATCACGTAGAGCAATAAAAACAGCACGTAAATGTTCCAAATGTTCTTCCAAAGATCTGCTATAAATCAGTATGTCATCAAAGTAAACTACCACAAATCGTCCAATGAAAGCACGTAAAACTTCGTTCATTAATCTCATGAAAGTACTAGTTGCATTAGTTAACCCAAAAGGCATGACTAACCACTCATATAATCCAAACTTAGTTTTAAATGCTGTTTTCCATTCATCTCCCAATTTCATACGAATTTGATGGTAGCCACTACGCAAATCAACTTTGGAGAATATTGTAGAGCCACTCAATTCATCAAGCATATCATCTAGCCTAGGAATAGGATGACGATAACGAATAGTAATATTATTAATGCCTCTACAATCAACACACATACGTGATGTACCATCCTTTTTTGGCACTAGAATAATAGGAACAGCACAAGGACTAAGGGATTCGCGTATATAACCTTTGTCGAGAAGCTCTTGTACTTGACGCATAATCTCCTTCGTCTCCTCTGGATTGGTACGGTATGGTGCACGGTTTGGCAGTGAAGCACCGGGAATTAAGTCAATCTGATGCTCAATCCCTCGAATAGGCGGTAATCCCGGTGGCACGTCTTGTGGAAAAACGTCAGCGAACTCCTGCAAAATGTTAGTGACAACAGGAGGCAAAGAGGAAGGCACGTCCTCGAATGAAAATAATGCCTCTTTGATAGAGGCAAAGGTGTCCCGACTTTCGATGAGATGATGGATATCGCTTTGGTGGAAGTCGACTTTGACGATCCGACTACGAACGTGCGAGGACGTCGCGCCTTAGCAATCGCTAAACCAACTCCGAGAGGTCATTGACCACGCCGGAGCACGATCAACCTGACCACGAGGGTCTGTTTCCTGCGAGCAAACGAAGAACAAGCAAGAAACTAAGATTGCAATCTGGATATTGCGAATATAAGATGAAAGCTTTATTGATCAAGGTGGGGTTCTGTGACGCCTTTGTCTGGTCGTTGAACACAAACGAAGTACGCGAAGTTGCAGCTATGGCGAACTTTTAATCTAAAGAAAACCCCAAAGTCTAAACGATGCCCTAAGGGCTGTATATATGGAGGAAGAGGGGGGGAATTTCGTGGCCCTTGGTGGAGGGGTCCGAAATCAACCCTATCTCTTGTTTCCCCACACATACGGACTCTAAAAATAGCCTATACCTATGTATTTCGAAATTACATGGGCCTGGCCCAATAATAAGGTGACGCAGCACCTAAAATAGCCTCGGGACGAAATTTATGAAGTGGCTTCTTGTATATTTCGTCCAAGGCTTCATGCACCCATTATGGTGGCTTCAAAGTCCTGAAATCATCACTTGTAACTCCGTTCTTGTTCCCCTTGCGCATGCCATCATCTCCATGCTTGTTCTTGCTCCAATGTTCATCCTTCTCCAAGCTAGGCCCTTCATTTGTAAGCAAAACAAATGTATCCAATTTAGGCAGCATCATATTCTCATGAACATTAGAATCATTACCAAGAAACGAAAGTACCTGATAATTTAATTGGCATGCGCGAGCTCTAGTAATTGGTCCCGTATATGTAGCAGTAGGGGCTGTGGGTGTAACAATGGTATTGATGTCCTCATCATCCTCCCCTTCTTGAAA
Organism: Triticum aestivum; assembly: GCF_018294505.1. Classification (NCBI taxonomy): domain Eukaryota; kingdom Viridiplantae; phylum Streptophyta; class Magnoliopsida; order Poales; family Poaceae; genus Triticum; species Triticum aestivum. The sequence goes on along the minus strand of NC_057807.1, from coordinate 208,338,016 downwards.
TGAAGTCGTCCTCGACGGAAACTCATCTTCCTCACCCAAATAAGGCTTCAAATCTGCAATGTTAAAAGTGGGACTAACCCCAAAATCTGCAGGCAGCTCAAGTTTATATGCATTATCATTTATTTTCTCTAACACCTTAAAGGGACCATCAACACGTGGCATTAACTTTGATTTGCGCAAATCAGGAAATCTATCCTTACGCAAATGTAACCAAACAAGATCTCCAGGTGCAAACACAACATGTTTTCTACCCTTATCTCCAGCAAGTTTATATTTAGCATTCATGCGCTCAATGTTTTCCTTAGTTAACTCATGCATTTTTAAAATCAATTCAGCACGTTGTTTAGCATCAAAATTAACCTTCTCCGAAGATGGAAGAGGCAACAAATCAATAGGTGCACGAGGTAGGAAACCATACACAACTTCAAACGGGCACATCTTAGTAGTAGAATGCAATGAACGATTATAAGCAAATTCAATATGAGGCAAGCATTCCTCCCACATTTTCTTATTATTCTTCAAAACAGCCCTAAGCATAGTAGACAACGTTCTATTGACTACTTCAGTTTGTCCATCAGTTTGGGGGTGACAAGTAGTACTAAAAAGCAGTTTAGTCCCCAACTTAGCCCATAAACATCTCCAAAAGTGGCTAAGAAATTTAGTATCACGATCTGAAACAATAGTATTTGGCACACCATGCAAGCGAATAATTTCACGAAAGAACAAATCAGCAACATTAACAGCATCATCGCTTTTATGACATGGTATAAAGTGTGCCATTTTCGAGAATTTATCCACGACAACAAATATGCTATCCCTCCCCTTCTTTGTTCGAGGTAAACCTAAAACAAAGTCCATAGATATATCCTCCCAAGGAACACTAGGTACAGGCAAAGGCATATATAAACCATGAGGATTGAGTCGTGACTTAGCTTTTTGACATGTAGTGCAGCGAGCAATAAAACGCTCAACATCCCGTCTCATCTTTGGCCAAAAGAAATGTGTAGCAAGTACGTCCTCCGTCTTCTTCACGCCAAAGTGTCCCATTAGTCCTCCTCCATGCGCCTCCTGCAACAACAAAAGACGAACGGAGCTAGCTGGAATGCATAGCTTGTTAGCACGGAACACAAATCCATCATTAACGACGAACTTGTTCCATGTTCTTCCTTCTTTACAATTCTGCAATACATCTTTAAAATCAGCATCATGCACATATTGATCTTTGATGGTCTCCAAACCAAATATTTTGAAGTCAAGTTGTGAAAGCATAGTATAGCGACGAGACAATGCATCAGCAATAACATTTTCTTTACCCTTCTTGTGCTTAATGACATAAGGGAAAGTCTCAATGAATTCAACCCATTTAGCATGTCTACGATTCAGTTTAGCTTGACTTTTAATATGTTTTGAAGATTCATGATCAGAATGTATAACAAATTCTTTGGGCCACAAATAATGTTGCCATGTTTCTAAAGTCCGAACAAGAGCATATAATTCTTTATCATAAGTAGAATAATTCAGACTAGGCCCACTCAATTTTTCAGAAAAGTATGCAACAGGTTTACCATCTTGTAATAACACACCTCCTAATCCAATTCCACTAGCATCACATTCAAGCTCAAAAGTCTTATTAAAATCAGGAAGTTGGAGTAAAGGAGCATGTGTCAACTTATCTTTCAATACCATGAAGGCTTCTTCCTGTGCGGTACCCCAAACAAAAGGCACATCCTTCTTTGTAAGCTCGTTGAGAGGTGCAGCAATGGTGCTGAAATCTCTCACAAAACGCCTATAGAATCCAGCGAGGCCAAGAAAACTCCTCACTTGTGTGACCGTTTTGGGCTGCGGCCAACTCTCAATAGCTTCAATCTTGGCTTTGTCAACTTCAATTCCCTGTGGAGTAACAACATAGCCAAGAAAAGATACTCGGTCGGTGCAAAAGGTGCACTTCCCAAGGTTACCAAACAAACGTGCATCACGTAGAGCAATAAAAACAGCACATAAATGTTCCAAATGTTCTTCCAAAGATTTGCTATAAATCAGTATATCATCAAAATAGACTACCACAAATCGTCCAATGGAAGCACGTAAAACTTCATTCATTAGTCTCATGAAAGTACTAGGCGCATTAGTTAACCCAAAAGGCATGACTAACCACTCATATAAATCAAACTTAGTTTTAAATGTTGTTTTCCATTCATCACCCAATTTCATACGAATTTGATGGTAACCACTACGCAAATCAACTTTGGAGAATATTGTAGAGCCACTCAATTCATCAAGCATATCATCTAGCCTAGGAATAGGATGACGATAATGAATAGTAATATTATTAATGCCTCTACAATCAACACACATACGTGACGTACCATCCTTTTTAGGCACTAGTATAATAGGAACAGCACAAGGACTAAGAGATTCGCGTATATAACCTTTGTCGAGCAGCTCCTGTACTTGACGCATAATCTTCTTCGTCTCCTCTGGATTGGTACGGTATGGTGCACGGTTGGGTAGCGATGCACCGGGAATTAAGTCAATTTGATGCTCAATCCCTCGAATGGGTGGCAATCCCGGTGGCACGTCTTGTGGAAAGACGTTAGCGAACTCCTGCATAATGTTAGTGACAGCAGGGGGCAAAGAGGAAGGCACGTCCTCGAATGAAAATAATGCCTCTTTGCACACAAAAGCATAGCAAACAGATTTGCTGAAATCTAGCTCATCAATATCAGATTTGGTGGCAAATAAACATGCACTTTTCAATTTAATTTCAGAAGCAACACTAGATGGTTTATTATTAGGCTTCATTTGTTGCTCAAATTCTTTTGCCACAATCTGATTTTCACTCTTATTCTTCTCCTGTTTTGCTTTATTAGCTCTATTAATATCATCTTTCAAAATAGAATCAGGAGTCATAGGAAGCAAAGTAATATTTTTATCCTTATGAACAAGAGTATAATGATTGTTTCTACCATGGTGTACAACATTTTTATCAAATTGCCATGGTCTACCAAGTAATAAGGAACATGCTTGCATAGGTACCACATCACAATCAACATAATCAGCATATGTAGAGATACTAAAATGCACACGAACAGTACGTGTTACCTTAACCTTGCCACTGTTGTTGAACCATTGGATGTAGTAAGGATGTGGATGTGGTCTTGTGGTGAGAGAAAGCTTCTCCACCATCTCCATGCTAGCCAAGTTGTTGCAGCTACCTCCGTCTATGATGACGCGCACAGAACGTTCCTTCACAACTCCCTTGGTATGGAACAAATTGTGCCTCTGATTTTGCTCAGCTTGTGTGACCTGCACACTCAAAACACATTGAGCAACTAAACATTCATACCTGTCAGCGTCTTCAGGAGCCATGTATTGCGTCTCATGATCAGAATCATCTCCACCATGTTCTTCACGTGTAATAAGAGCCAAAGTCTCCTCATCATAGTCACTAGCGGACTCATATCCACCATCCGCGGTAGCAATCATCACACGTGGAGATTTGCATTCTCTCGCATAATGACCTCCTCCCTTACAACGACGACAAATAATATCACTTGTGTGCCCTGTTAATGCCATGGAAGAAGAAGAACTCCGTGCAGGCCCAGCAGGTGCGCTCTTGGCAGATAATGGTGGTTGTGCCTGTTTTCTTGTATCACGACTGGAGGAGGCACCTAATTGAGGTGCTGGTGCAGTTGAAGTAGAAGATGCAAGCGGTGTCCATGATGAAGGTCGGCCTGCAGAAAAGTTAGTTCGCGCCAATGCTTGTCGATCCTGCACTTCACGTTCAGCTTTACAAGCAAGATGGAATAAACGAGTGATATTAGCATACTCCTTATAGTCTAGAATGGTCTGAATCTCTCTATTTAATCCACCCAGAAAACGTGCAAGCATAGCTTCATTCTCCACAACAATACCACATCTAATCATGCCTGTTTGTAATTCCTGATAATATTCTTCTACAGAATTTTTTCCTTGTCTTAAGCGCTGTAATTTTTGAAGCAATTCACGTTGATAATATGGTGGACCCCAACGAGTACACATAGCAGTTTTCAAAGCAGCCCAAGTAGCGGGAATAGGATATAATCTACAATGTTCAGACCACCATACACATGCAAAACTAGTGAAAGCACAAACAGCAGCAGCAACCCGTCTCTCCTCGGGATATTGTAAACATGTAAAACGTTGTTCAGTTTCTAACTCCCAAGTAAGATATATATCAAGAACATATCTACCCTCAAATGGTGGAATATTCAATTTCAGTTTAGGAATATGGACATCATCTCGTACCTGAGGTGGTGGTGCAGGCCTACCATTACGAATATATACCTGAGGTCGACCTAGTGGTGGTGGTGCTGGTGGCTGCACGTAGTGCTGATTTTGATCAACCTCATCCTCATAATCGCCCGCATACTCATCATCCTCCTGGGTACCAGCAGCAGCAGTAGCAGGGGCCAAAGAAGCATCAACAACATGAACAGCAGCACCAGAAGTTTGGCCATCCTCAATAGGAACACGCTTCGCTCGTCCATACTGATTCGAAAGGATGCGTTGTTGTTGTTGTTGTTGTTGTTGTAGAGGTGCGATAGGTGCAGCCGGCGGTGGTTGTGGAAAACGCGCGAGCAATTCATTAAACTTGCTATCAAGCTTTGTTTCGAACGTCTTCTCAATGCCATCTATCTTTTCCATGGCCTTGTCAAATCTGTTTAGCACATCTTGCACCTGTCCACTCATCATTTGCTGAAATTTATCATGTAGCTGCTTGTTCGTCAGGTTGTCCCAATCAGTCTCATCAGCTTGTGATCCTACCATGGTTAGCAGCAAATAGAAACACACAAGAATATGATCCTACAGACTACTAAGAAGTGGTGGTGGTGTATCACAAACCCGTCAAGCAAATCTCAAATTCTTACCAGTTCTTACCCAGCAGCAGGTGGTGATCGGCAACCGTTGTAGTCAAAACTCTCAAAGCTTGGATATAGCGATTACCAGGGAGAATCAAACGCACGACGTAGATGTATGTGGAGCTGGGAAGGCTTATAATATGGTAGCAAAAGGGGTAAGCAATAATCAATTCAGAGATGCAAAGTTGAATAAACGCTCAACGACGGTACTGTGCTGGTCCTAGGCTAGACCGTGCTAGAGACGCGAGCCTAGAACACTAACAAAATCACGGCGCTGCACGTAAACAAGGGAAAAGCACACTCTGGGAAAAAAATCGCTCTTTTTTTTGCGCTGTTTTTTTTGCGCTGCTCTTTTTTTTGCGCTGCTCTTTTTTTTTGCGAAAAATCACTATAATGGCGAGTGTCTCGAAACTCTTCCCAGGTCAAACTGACAGGATGGGCACGGAATTTTTTTTGACCAATTTTTTTTTCGACTGCCCGGACCCAAAAACTGGAAACGGGTCAAAAAAACTTCCTATAATGGCGGTTGTCTCAATACGCTTAGAAACACCTAAAAATAGGATAGCCAGAAATTTTTTCAAAAAATGCGTTTCAAAAAATTTTGGGCCTACACGGAGGGTGGTTTCCGGACTCTTTTTTTTCCGAAACCTACTCGGGCAAGGAAACACGAATCGGAATCTAGATGGATCCCGAAAACAAACCTAATAAGCAAGGAACTCGGATTGGTGGTGGATATATGGTGGTGGTATATGGCAGCGGTGGTGGTAGCGGTGCTAGTATATGGATATGGATCGGTGGTGGTATATGGGCACGGATTTGTGGTGGTATATGGATACGGATTCGGAGCGGTGGTGGTAGATGGCAGGGGCGATCATGATGGTGCGGCCGCGGCGTGACAACTTATGACCAGAACTCGAAACTCTAAAAGACTAGACTCTAAGACCAGCAACTAGACCGACGATGCAACCGCAAATTCAACAAAGCAAAACCCTAAAAAGATTATGCAAAGGCTCAGATTGGTTCGGATATGATGAACTAACCCTAATTGTTTTGTGGCTTTTTCGTGGACTGTAGGTATGAAGAACAGACTCGATCTAAACTACGAAAAACTGTAAAATCTCACCGAGCAACCTGGAAATCTGATACCACTTGATAGAGGCAAAGGTGTCCCGTCTTTCGATGAGATGATGGATATCGCTTTGGTGGAAGTCGACTTTGACGATCCGACTACGAACGTGCAAGGACGTCGCGCCTTAGCAATCGCTAAACCAACTCCGAGAGGTTATTGACCACGCCGGAGCACGATCAACATGACCACGAGGGTCTGTTTCCTGCGAGCAAACGAAGAACAAGCAAGAAACTGAGATTGCAATCTGGATATTGCGAATATAAGATGAAAGCTTTATTGATCAAGGTGGGGTTCTATGACGCCTTTGTCTGGTCGTTGAACACAAACGAAGTACGCGAAGTTGCAGCTATGGTGAACTTTTAATCTAAACAAAACCCAAAGTCTAAACGGTGCCCTAAGGGCTGTATATATGGAGGAAGAGAGGGGGAATTTCGTGGCCCTTGGTGGAGGGGTCTGAAATCAACCCTATCTCTTGTTTCCCCACACATACGGACTCTAAAAATAGCATATACTAATGTATTTCGAAATTACATTGGCCTGGCCCAATAATAAGGTGACACAGCACCTAGAATAGCCTCGGGACGAAATTTATGAAGTGGCATCTTGTATATTTCGTCCAAGGCTTCATGCACCCGTTATGGTGGCTTCAAAGTCCTGAAATCATCACTTGTAACTCCGTTCTGGTTCCCCTTGCGCATGGCATCATCTCCATGCTTGTTCTTGCTCCAATGTCCATCCTTCTCCAAGCTAGGCCCTTCACTTGTAAGCAAAACAAATGTATCCAATTTAGGCAGCATCATATTCTCATGAACATTAGAATCATTACCAAGAAACGAAAGTACCTGATAATTTAATTGGCGTGCGCGAGCTCTAGTAATTGGTCCAGTATATGTAGCAGTAGGGGCTGTGGGTGTAACAATGGTATTGATGTCCTCATCAACTGGTGTGCTTCTCTTGAAGTGGATCTAATCATTTTCAGCATCCGCAAGATCAATTCTAAGTTTTCTCAACAGTGTTTGTTTCATTCGTCCCAAGTTGTCTTTGTTTTCCCGCCCTTCCACCCTTTTTCTTCAAAGACTCAGATTTCTTAATCGGGTATCCATTTTATTGATGGCAAGACTCTCCATTCTTTTCCGTCAATGTTCTTATCTGGTGATTCTTAGGAAGATACTAACGGAGCTTCAAGTTTATTATTCTTCGTCTCTTTTCTTCTCCGGTGGATTAATTTCAAGCTTTGGTGTTGATTATATCTCTTCCTTTTGTTTCACATATCTTCCCATGTGAATTTCTTATCCAAGGCTCTCTTATTCATTCACCTCTCCTAGTTCATATCCGGAGTGTTGAAGATAACTTGGAAGAATCATGTTTCCATTCTTAATCCGTTCGAGTACTTCGAGGTTTTTTCTCTCATTCAAGCTATTTAATTCTACCGGTGCAATCTCTATTTCAAGCAATCCTTCAACGATGTTTCTTTCGAGTGGGCCCTAACCCACAGGTCTTTTTCCAGGATCTTACCTGACTCTTCTAATTTTCCCGGAGCTATTGCCAAAGATCTTTTTGAAGTTTGACGTAAGAATGAATTTTCATCAGTCGCATGCCTTCTCCAAGGTCGTTTTCAAATTGTTTTCATCTTTGGCTCAACCTTTTTCTTTTAATCCTTTCGGAGTGTCTCAACAACTCATGCTGGTGTTTCTCATCGTCTTTCTCAACACTTGAAGACCAAGGCAGAGATTTCTCCTAAAATCTTGGTCCATTCTCTTGAAGATTCATGGTTCTAGCTTCATGCCATAATTCTTCATTCTCAGCGTGTAGCTATCGTTCTCCAAATCTTATCAGTGAATCCTTCAAATATCCTCTAATCAGTTCATGATCTCTTCGTTCTCAGGTATCTAAATCCCCTCAAGTATCTTCATTCGTTTTCCAACTCTTCCTGGTGAATTGTGCCTTTGCTACTTTCATTTTGAATTCTTACGGTGGTTCGTTCAAGATTTCACTTCCTTCGTTATCATATCAATTATTCGTTGTTCCCAAATCCCACCGGTAGTTCCATCAATACCTTCTCAAGTTTACGATATATCTCTCTTAATCCTTTTTCAATGGGAATAAGTGGTATGCCAAATCCGCTTGTCACCAATTAAATTTCATGAAGGATAAGCATACAATAAATCTTATTCTTATTTCCTCGAGGTGACTCAATTCTTTTTCCGGAGATTATTCATGATGAATAAATTCTTGATTACAAGTGATTCATCTTTCTTTCCAGAGTTGGTCATCATATCACATTCTCGGTTCGAGAGGCTTCATTTTTCTTTTCTGGAGTTCCAAGTTTTCCGCATTATCTCATCACGAAGCTCCACCTAAATTATTGCAAGGCTTCACCTTGTGTTTTCAACTTCTCTTTCTTTTTATCATCCTTCTATTACCGGAGTTCTTCATGGAGGCTCAACATGGTGGTTCATCAAGGATTTAATTCATTCTCGAAGTGTTCTTCAAGATTTTTGTTCGAGGAGCTCAAAGTATTCTTCATCTTACATTCAAGTGCAATTCTTTCTACCTTATCTTTTGAGGTGGTGTTATGTCACTCTTGACAATTTCCTTCATGTTTCATGATTCATATGTTGTCAAGAATGAGGTATTTTAAATCCATTATTTTCTCTTTGTTCAAGAGATCTTTTCAACCGTCAACCTCGTTGTCGCTGTCAAAACCGGGGGATCTCGGGTAGGGGGTCCCGAACTGTGCGTCTAGGCGGATGGTAACAGGAGACAAGGGACACGATGTTTTTACCCGGGTTCGGGCCCTCTCGATGGAGGTAAAACCCTACTCCTTCTTGATTGATATAGATGATATGGGTAGTACAAGAGTGGATTTACCACGAGATCAAGGAGGCTAAACCCTAGAAGCTAGCCTATGGTATGGTTGTTGTAATGGTTGTGTGTCCTACGGACTAAAACCCTCCGGTTTATATAGACACCGGAGAGGGCTAGGGTTACACAGAGTCGGTTACAATGGTAGGAGATCTACATATCCGGATCGCCAAGCTTGCCTTCCACGCCAAGGAAAGTTCCATGCGGACACGGGACGAAGTCTTCAATCTTCTATCTTTATAGTCTTGGAGTCCGGCTGACGATGATAGTCCGGCCGTCCGGACACCCCCTAGTCCAGGACTCCCTCAGTAGCCCCCGAACCAGGCTTCATTGACGTCGAGTCTAGCGCATATATAGTCCTCGGCGTTGCAAGGCGGGTTGTCCTTCAAATTCCATGTGCTTGCCGGATAGTGTCCGGCTCTTTTATAAACGTTGCGCTCCTTGGCTTCTACGCCCAATAATGGCCTTCTTCCATGCGTCGCACGAATGCGAAAAGCCAGGGTATCTTTTATGTTTTACCCCTAGCTGCGCAAACAATCTGCCTATAAGAGAGGCAAGAATCTAGATCCAAATCACACCATCTTCCTTCCGCGAGTACTCATCGGAGCGCTTTTGACCAAGAATCCATTCCATCATGGACCGTCGACGCAGCTCCTCTTCTCGCGCTCCCAGCCCTCTGCCAGGAGATTGGAGGAGATGTTCTGTCCCGCACAACGAGCTGGTGACGCTCCAAGCGGAGGGATACCTTCCTCCGGCCTTTATGGTCCCGATTCGAGCCAGGCTGGCCACCTACAAAGGTGGGAAGCAAGCGGAGGCCACCCCTAGTCCCAACAAAGGGGAGCGGGTATGCTTCGTCCCCTATCTGATAAGGGGGCTTGGATTTCCTGTACATCCGTTCCTCCGCGGGCTTCTGGAGTCCTACGGACTCCAGCTCCATCACCTCACGCCCCCCTCTATTTTGCATATCGCGGGTTTCGTAGCTCTTTGCGAGCTATTCCTGGGCATCGAGCCCCACTTTGTGCTGTGGAAGAGGCTATTCTGCCTCGTACCCCGCTCTCACGAGGGGTCAATATATCAAGTGGGTGGTGCCAAAATATGGCGCATCGCCGGGATCGGATATCCCTCCGGAACCCCTAAGAAGGCGTCCGAAGACTGGCCTTCGGAATGGTTTTATGTAGAAGACGCTCCGCTGGCGGACCCTGTTCGGATCGGCCTCCCGGAGTTCAGTAATGCTCCTCTGAAGAAACGCCTCAGTTGGCGCCCGCGGAGCCCTCAGCTGGAGGAAGACAAGAGCGTCCATTATTTGATGGGCCGGATAAGGTTACAGGCCCATTCCGGACTGACCATGATTGGAGTCATGGCCACGTGCATTATGCGGGGGGTGCAGCCGCTGCAATACAGGGGCCACCCCATGTGAGATTTCAACAGGGAGAATGATGCCACTCGTCATGTCCGCCAAGGGCCGGGATCGGCCGAAGATCTGGTGAAGATTCTGTCCGACATGTACAAGGGGGAGAAAGAGGACTTCCTCCAGATGAGCCCATTGAATGGGTTCTCCATGAACAACCCTCGGAGCTGGGTAAGCGGATGTTCATTTATCCGACCCACCCATTCAAAGTTAAGTACCTTACTTTATGGTTTTGACGCAGGATCTGCGTCGGACTGTGGAGAGCATACATAGTCCGGCTCCACAGCCCGAGGATCCAGAAAGATCCCTTGATCCTTCCTCCGAAGAGGATCCGGACATAAAGGTGGAGCTAATTGACGGGGTGTTTCACCAGCTCAGCATGGATAATGCTCTAGTCGCCATTACGGCTGACGACCCCGGCCTATCTCCGGCTCCCCAGGTGATTGTGACCGAAGTCTTGACACCATTATTTCATCCTTGCGCATTTCTGACCACCATATACAATGGTGTCTCGCAGGAGGTACCTTCAAGGCGGGAAGCCGAACCTGCGGCGGCTGACCCACAGGGGTCAGTCCGGCCCCGCAGGCGAAAGAGGGGTGCGGTGCAAATCGAAACGTCACTGCAACGGTATAGCTCGCGGCCATTGTTTAGGAAAAAGTTCCTAGGAGGTGTTTGAATGCTCATAACTTTTGCAGGAGAAAGAGTGCTCGCCGGACTGCGGGCGGAGAGGTTGCCAACCAAGCCTCTGCCAGCCAGGCTCCAACACCTGGTCTGGAGGGGGAGGCGAGCGCAAGGCGCAAGCCGGATACTCCTCGAACAGAGGACGCTGACAGACTGTCCGCCACCAAGTCTGAGGTGGAGAGCGCCATGAACCATAGGGGTCGCCGGACAGTTTTTCGTGACGTGTGCTTCTCCCCTGAGGCGTTGAATGCCTTTAACGCGGGGGACGCGCACCTCCGTGCTGCTCAAGATGGTTTGACCAGAGCCACGGAGCAGTATGTAAAAGACATACGGGTAAGAGATTTTAATAGTTGTATATGCCAGTAGCCCCCGAGACTTAAAGTAGTCAGAGTAACTGATTTAAGGATCATTTGATATGCAAGATCTTACAGAGAATAATACCCAATTTTCCCAGGAGCTACAAGAGTGCAAGGCCCAACTTGAGGCCGCACTTGCTGCCGCAGGAGGAAACATAGAGACCCCTCCTGGTAACACATTATTTCAAAAAGATAAGCGGTGTGCGGCGTGCGTGTAAGTCTGACAATGATATTGCAGATGTTGCCGGACTGGATCCGGACAAGCAACAACTATTGCGCCAGCTAAAGGCTGGCGAGAGGGTGCTAACGAAGGTGCAGCAGGAAAGGAACAAACTCCAGGATGCCCACGCCCAGCTTGGAGAGGAGCTGAAAGGTGTTCGGCCGAGCTGTCTGGCTCCGTGAAGGAGAATCAGCGACTTCGTCGCGGCATCTATAGTAAGTGCTTGAGCGAACTCCTTTGAAAAGAAGAGTTCGGCGAGGAAGTCAATTGACAGAAATATGTCTGTAGGCGTGGTCACAGGTCGCCCTGCAGAGGAGATGCCCGTATCAATGGGTGATCAACTTCCCGAGCTGGTGCAACTGCTCGAACGAGTTCGGCAGGCGATGAGCGGCGGCGTCTAGGCTTTATGGCTGTCCCTCTCCCTACCCAAGGGCCTTGGAGAGCTTGCAGAGAAGCTTCAGGGAGCGCGACAGCGCTTCCGTTTATGGAAGATATCGGCCTGCCGCCAAGGTGCCAGGGAGGCCTGGGCCATGGTGAAGCCGCGGTACAAGAAGGCGGATCCCAACCACATGGTCGAGGTCGAACCTGTGGGGCCCGATGGGAAGGAGATCCCTGTGAGTTTAGTGTACGGCCAAGTAGAGTTGGCCGCTAAATATTGCCAACGGGACTGTAAATTAGACAGCCTGCTAGACGGATTGAGGAGGAATACAGTCAGTCGATTTGACAATGTATTTTAAAATGACATGTAAAATGCCTTCTAGCCGGATTGTAGATCGTTTGTCTTTGCCGACCTTTTCGCTTCAACCTCGGGACCCTAGAGTCTGGAGTGTGTCCGAATACCTTCTCGGTTAAGAAACAACTGGGGCATGCATGGAGACCAGGCGTTGGGGTCATTAGTGCTTTATCAGACAAGTGCCCAACTAGTTATGTTATATTACATGGTTAGTAAGAAACATCTTCCAGGGAGAATAGTTCCGTTAAGGGTTCCTTTCCCTGGGAGGCATGCCCTAAAGTGCATGTCCGGACTGCGAAAAGAGCAGGAAAACATCTGGGGGCAGATAAATAAATAGGTAAAAAATCATCTTTCAGGTCACCGATCGAATATTCCCTTAAGAACGCTAGCTTTCGGCTTCACCCAGTCTGAGGTACACATCCGGCTGACCCGGCAGTAACAATCGCAGAGGTGCTCCCTTTACCTCCTAGCCGAACAATCGGGAACGTAGGGGTAAGCACAGGAGCCAGGCAACCCAGCTTGGCCAAAACTTAAGTCATATCGATGCATATAATGGTGAATAAAAGGTACATGTGGAAGTTTGACACATGTGCTGGGCATGAAGCCCTTATAAGTAAGCTTCTGGTAAAGAAGCCCCCAGGTATAATGAGTGCGGATAGCACATCAAGTGTGTGCGAACAATGCGCAAGTAGGCCTTTAAGGGCTTTTATGAAAAGGGTGAGATAAAAAAGAGAAACGAAAGACAGCTGAAGTGTAAAAATTTGGACGGGGGAAGGAGACGAACTCTTAGTCCGGCGCTAGGCGTAGAATCTTCGGAGGCGGGCTGCGTTCCATGGGTTCGGCTCGAGTCGGTTGTCTGATGCATTTCGCAGACGGTACGCTCCGCCGGTCAGGACTTGATCGATAATGAAGGGGCCCTCCCATTTGGGCTTGAGCTTGTCCTTTTTCTTGTCCGGCAGGCGTAGAACTAGTTCGCCAACATTGTAAGTCTTAGCCCGTACTTCTCTTCTTTGATATCTTCGAGCCTGCTGCTGATAGAATGCGGAACGAGCCTTGGCGACATCGCGTTCTTCCTCCAATGCGTCCAAGCTGTCCTGCCGATCCAGCTCGGCTTCTCTTTCTTCGTACATGCGCACTCGAGGTGAGTCATGAATGATGTCGCAGGGAAAAACTGCCTCTGCGCCGTATACCATAAAAATGGTGTGAATCCGGTAGTACGGTTGGGCGTTGTCCGCAGCCCCCAGAGTACAGAGTCAAGCTCTTCTACCCAGTGCGTGTCAGATTCCATAAGGGACCGCACTAGTCTGGGTTTGATGCCGCTCATTATTAGACCATTTGCTCGTTCCACTTGACCGTTGGTTTGAGGATGATAGGCTGAAGCGTAATCGAGCATAATGCCCATATTTTTGCACCATAATTTAACCTCGTCGGCCGTGAAGTTCGTGCCGTTATCGGTAATGATGCTATGGGGGACACCATAACGGTGTACTACCCCGGATATGAAGTCTATCACTGGTCCGGACTCTGCCATTTTAACTGGCTTGGCCTCTATCCATTTGGTGAATTTGTCCACCATGACCAATAGGTACCTTTGCTTGTGGGTTCCCCCTTTAAGGGGTCCAATCATGTCAAGCCCCCAGACCGTGAATGGCCAGGTAATGGGTATAGTTTTGAGGGCGGTGGGTGGCATATGGCTTTGATTAGCAAAGAGCTGACAACCGATGCAACTTTGGACTAAGTCCGGAGCATCTGCCTGGGCCGTAGGCCAATAAAACCCTGTACGGATTGCCTTGCCTACCAGGGCCTAGGCTGCGGCGTGGTGTCCGCCTAGTCCGACATGAATTTTAGCCAGAAGGTTTTGCCCTTCCTCTTCGGAGATACACCTTTAAAGGACTCCGGTTGTGCTTTTCTTGTAAAGTTCCCCCTCATGGACCTTGTAGGCTTTAGACCACCGAACTATGGAGCGAGCCTCGTTTTGGTCTTCGGGAAGCTCCTGCCTAATCAGGTAGGCTAGGAATGGTTCTGTCCACGGGGTGATTACTACCATTATTTCGTGGGCTGAAGGCGTTATTTCATCGACCGAGTCGCCGATTATGTCAGATTGTTCTGTGTTGGGTGGTGCAGCTGCTTCCGGGTTGTTATTTCCGGACTCCTCTTCCCATAGTACGGATGGCTTAAAGAGCCGTTCCAGGAAGATGTTTGGAGGGACAGCGTCGCGTTTCGCGCCGATGCGTGCCAATACGTCAGCTGCTTGGTTATTATCCCGGGCTACGTGGTGGAATTCAAGTCCTCCGAACCGAGCTGACATTTTTAGGACAGCGTTACGATAGGCTGCCATTTTCGGATCCTTGGCATCAAAGTCTCTGTTTACTTGGGATATTGCAAGGTTTGAATCCCCGCGCACCTCTAGGTGTTGAATGCCCATGGAGATTGCCATCCGGAGGCCATGTAGGAGGGCCTCGTATTCGGCTGCATTGTTGGAGTCCATGTACATTATCTGAAGTATGTATTGGACTGTGTCCCCGGTTGGGGACGTCAATACGACGCCAGCCCCCAAGCCGGCAAACATTTTGGAGCCGTTGAAGTGCATAATCCAATTGGAGTATGCGCCGTATTCTTTAGGGAGTTCGGCTTCGGTCCATTCAGCGACAAAGTCAGCCAGGACTTGCGACTTTATAGCTCGCCTAGGTTTGTAAGTTATATCAAATGGTAGGAGCTTGATGGCCCATTTTGCAATCCTGCCCGTCGCGTCGCGGTTGTTTATAATGTCGTTGAGGGGCACTTCGGAGGCCACTGTTATCGAACACTCTTGAAAGTAGTGTCGGAGCTTCCAGGATGCCATGAACACTGCGTACGCTATCTTTTGATAGTGCGGGTAATGGGACTTGCAGGGAGTTAAGACAGTGGATACGTAGTACACTGGTTTTTGAGGAGGGAATTTATGCCCTTCTGTTTCTCGTTCGACGACGAGTACCGCGCTCACAACTTGATGTGTTGCCACGATGTATAACAACATTGGTTCGCCCAGGTTAGGCGCAGCCAGGACCGGATTTGTTGCCAATATGGCTTTTATTTCTTCGAGTACGGCAGTGGCCGCATCCGTCCACTCGAAGTGTTCGGTGCGCCTGAGGAGGCGATAGAGGGGCAATGCCTTTTCTCCCAAACGGGAGATAAAGCGGATTAGAGCCGCCACGCATCCGGTCAATTTTTGTATTTGTTTGAGGTCTTTTGGAATATCCAGCTGTGACAGAGCTCAGATCTTGGCTGGGTTTGCTTCAATTCCTCTACCGGATACAATGAAGCCTAGGAGCTTTCCGGCTGGTACGCCAAAAACGCATTTTTCCGGATTCAGCTTGATGTCATATGCTCGGAGGTTGTCGAATGTGAGCCTCAAATCATCTACTAGAGTCTCGACGTGTTTGGTTTTGACGACTACGTCGTCTATGTATGCTTCTACTGTTTTGTCGTTCTGAGTAGCCAGACATGTCTGAATCATGCGCTGATATGTTGCGCCGGCGTTTTTGAGGCCGAAGGGCATCGTGTTGAAGCAGAATGGTCCATATGGAGTAATGAATGCCGTTGCGGCTTGGTCCGCTTCTGCCATCTTGATTTGATGGTAGCCGGAGTATGTGTCATGGAAGCACAATGAATCATGCCCTACAGTAGCATCGATTATTTGGTCGATGCGGGGAAGGGGGAAGGGATCCTTTGGGCAGGCCTTGTTGAGGTCTTTAAAATCGACGCATAGGCACCAGGATTTGTCCTTCTTTGGTACCATTACCAGGTTTGCTAGCCAGTCCGGATGTTTGATGTCTCTGATGAATCCGGCTTCCAGTAGTTTGGCTAGCTCTTCTCCCATTGCCTGTCTTTTGGGTTCGGAAAATCGCCGAAGAGCATGTTTGACTGGCTTGAATCCTTTTAGGATGTTTAGGCTGTGTTCTGCCAATCTGCGTGGGATTCCTGGCATATCTGAAGGGTGCCAGGCAAAGATGTCCCAATTTTCCCGAAGGAATTCTCGCAGTGCGGCATCTACATCAGGGTTAAACTGTGCCCCGATGGAGGCCGTCTTTGTTGGGTCCGTAGGATGGACCTGGAATTTGACTATTTCATCCGCTGGTTTAAAGGAGGTGGACTTGGATCTCTTATCGAGTATCACATCGTCCCTATTCACCGTAGAGCGCAGCGCAGTGAGTTCTTCTGCCGCTAGGGCTTCAGATAGTGCCTCCAGGGCTAATGCGGCTGTCTTGTTTTCGGCGCGGAGTGCTATGTCCGGATCACTAGCGAGAGTGATTATTCCGCCGGGCCCAGGCATCTTAAGCTTCATGTACCCGTAATGGGGTATGGCTTGAAAAATTGTGAATGCCTCTCGTCCTAATATAGCGTGATATCCGCTGCCGAACGGGGCCACTTGGAACGTGACCTCTTCGGACCTGTAATTGTCCGGTGAGCCGAACACCACATCAAGTGTGATTTTTCCTGTGCAGCGCACTTCCCGGCTAGGGATTATTCCTCTAAAGGTTGTGCTGCTTCGCTCAATGCGGCTCCAGTCTATTTCCATTTTTGGAAGAGTTTCCTCGTAGATGAGGTTTAGTCCGCTGCCGCCATCCATGAGTACTTTGGTAAGACGAAAGCCGTCCACTATTGGACTGAGGACCAATGCGGCTGGTGCTCGGGCTGTTCGAAATTTAGGTTCATCGCTGGCGTTGAAGGTGATGGCCGTGTCGCTCCATGGATTTGTTGTTGCTACTTGGTAGACTTCGGCAAGGCTGCGGATTGTTCGTTTTCGCATATTATTTGATGCGAAAGTCTCGAAGACTGTTGACACCGTACTGGTACTATTGGAGTGGTTTTCCGGGGCTAGAAGCTCGTCGCCACTTTTGGCCACCTGCCGCAATATCCAACATGCTCGAGGCTATGTGTTGGGGTGGCGCCTCCTGTACTATGAATTTTACAGGGTCCGCTGAGCCATCCCTCCAGTACGGTTCCTTGCCCTTTATGGGGTTTTTGCTTTTTGGTTTTTGTACCTGGTGCCTAAGTGTGACGCACCCTTTTGTGTGCGAAGGAATTTTTTTGAAATTACTACGTTCCCCAGCATGATCTCCATGCCATCAAGTATCTCCCGCTAAAACTCAAGGGACCAGCTAGGCACTGGTTCAACAGTGTGCCTGAAAACTCCATTGGCAGTTGGGAGAACCTGGAAGATGCATTCCTTGACAACTTCTAGGGCACTTATGTCCGACCTCCGGATGTCGATGACTTAAGTCATATAATCCAACAGCCCGGAGAGTCAGCCAGGAAATTCTGGACTCGGTTCTTAACTAAAAAGAACCAAATCATCGATTGTCCGGATGCCAAAGCCCTAGCAGCCTTTAAGCATAACATCCGCGACGAGTGGCTTGCCCGACACCTCGGCCAGGAGAAGCCGAAGTCCATGGCAGCCCTTACAACGCTCATGACCCACTTTTGCACGGGCGAGGATAGCTGGCTAGCTCGTAGCAACAACACCTCAAGTAAACCTGGCACTTCTGAAGCTAGAGACAGTAACGGCAAGCCCCGACGCATTAGACACAACCGTCGAACTAATGGTGATAACTCTGACGACACGACCGTGAATGACGGATTCAGTGGCTCCAAGTCCGGTAAGCGGAAAAAGCCATTTAATAGAAACAATCCGGGCCCGTCCAGTCTGGACCGCATACTCGATCGTCCATGCCAAATCCTCGGCACCGCCGATAAACCAGCCAATCATACCAACAGAGAATGTTGGGTCTTTAAGAAGGTGATACGTCTCCAACGTACAACTGTTTTAGGCAATATTGGGCTTTATTATCCACTTTTATATTATTTTTTGGGACTAACCTATTAACCGGAGGCCCAGCCCAAATTTGTTGTTTTATGCCTATTTCAGTGTTTCGAGGAAAAGGAATATCAGGCGAAGTCAAAACGGAACGAAATCAACTGGAGAAGTTATTTTTGGAAGGAGTGCCACCCAATGGACTTGGAGTGCACGTCAGGAGATACGGTAGGTGCTCACGAGGGTGGGGGCGCGCCCACCCCCCCCGGGTGCACCCCACTACCTCGTGGGGCCCCCGTAGATCCTCCGACGTACCCCCTGCACCCATATATACTCTCGTACCCTAAAACTTCCAGAACAGAAAATAGATCGGGAGTTCCGCCGGCGCAAGCCTCTGTAGCCACCGAAAACCTCTCGGGAGCCCGTTCCGGCGCCCTGCCGGAGGGGGATCCCATCGCCGGTGACCATCTTCATCATCCCGACGCTATCCATGACGAGGAGGGAGTAGTTCACCCTCGGGGCTGAGGGTATGTATCAGTAGCTATGTGTTTGATCTCTCTCTCGTGTTCTCTCTCATGTTCAATCTATGGCATGATCTTGATGTATCCCGAGCTTTGCTATTGTAGTTGGATCTTATGATGTTTATCCCCCTCTACTCTCTTGTGATGAACTGAGTTTCCCCTTTGAAGTTATCTTATCGGATTGAGTCTTTTATGAGAACACTTGATGTATGTCTTGCCGTGATTATCTGTGGTGACAATGGGATATCATGTGCCACTTGATGTATGTTTTGGTGATCAACTTGCGGGTTTTGTGACATTGGGAACCTATGCATAGGGGTTGGCACACGTTCTTGACTCTCCGATAGAAACTTTGGGGCACTCTTTGAAGTACTTTTATGTTGGTTGGATGAATCTGAGATTTTGTGATGCATATCGTATAATCATGCCCATGGATACTTGAGGTGACAATGGAGTATCTAGGTGACATTAGGGTTTTGTTTGATTTGTGTCTTAAGGTGTTATTCTAGTACGAACTCTTTTATAGATTGATCCGAAAGAATAACTTTGAGGTGGTTTCGTACCCTACCATAATCTCTACGTTTGTTCTCCGCTATTAGTGGCTTTGGAGTGACTCTTTGTTGCATGTTTGTAATGCCCCGGATTCGATGCTCCAGGTGTCTGCCAGTTATTCGCTATCGTTGCCATGTCATTTGCTTGCGTGTTGCACTTTTCCATGTCATCATATGCATTTCATATCATGTCATCATGTGCATTTCATTTTGCATACGTGTTCGTCTCATGCATCCGAGCATTTTCCCCGTTGTCCGTTTTGCAATCCGGCACTCCTATGTCATCCGGCGTTCCCCTTTGGTCTTTCGTTGTGAGTGGGTGTTAAACTTTCTCGGAATGGCCCGAGGTTTGCCAAGCGGCCTTGGTGTAGCACCGGTAGACCGCCTGTCAAGTTTCGTGCCATTTGGAGGTCGTTTGATACTCCAACGGTTAACCGGGTAACCGTTAAAGCCCTCTTTTGTTGCAGCCCAACACCCCTTCCAAAGTGGTCCAAAACCCATCCAAACCCCCTCCATGCTATCGCTCATTCGATCACGATTGCGTGGCCGAAAACCGCACCTCATTTGGAGCTTCCTAGCTCTTCCTACCTATAAATATGTGACCTCCCCCGAAATTCCCGCAGTCCAAACCCTAGCCTTCTTTCTCTCGCGCCGCCGGACATTTCCCCCGCCGCCGACGGACATGTCCGCTTCGCCGCCCGGCGAATCCGGGACCGCCACGTGGCGACCGCCGCCGCCCCAAGCCGCCGGCTCCGCCCCGCCTCCC
>NC_057807.1:208311143-208317639 GCF_018294505.1 Triticum aestivum | reverse complement strand
GGTCGCCGGAGTAGCGCGCCGCGCCGCCGCCCGTTTCCCACTCCGGCCGGTCCGCCCCTCGCCCTGCTCGCCGGCTGCCGCCTCCCCGCGCTGTCCCACGTCGGGATCCGGCCGGATCCGGCGAGATCCGGCATGGATCTGCCCTTCTCCGTCCATCCCCACCAACTCCGGCGACCTCCGTGGCGGTCCTCGAAATCCGTGCGGACCGAAGGTTGACCCCGTATTCCTTCTAAGTCCCGAAGTTTTTGACATTATCATGCCATGTTCATCGCGTCATATCTCCATGCATACTGCTCCGTTTCGTGCGTGTGATATGTCATATATTTCGCCTCGACGAGTACATCATTTCATTCCATTGTATCATGTTCATTTGAGGTCATCGTGATGCCCGAAATGCTGTTGGGAGAGTGCATGTTGATGTTAATCTACTGAAACTGTTATAACTTGCTCATTTGTCATTTTTGCCATGTTTGATGTGTGCATCCTATGAGGTTGATGTCTACATATGCTTTGATCTATGCCATGCCATCTTTCCACTGGTGCTACCCATGTATTTTTGTGAGTTGTGTGCTGAGTGCATCAAGCTTGTTAAGGAGGGTACTTGCTGTTGCTGTTTTGCTAGGCAGATTCTGTTATTTTGTGATGCCATGTAAACATGTTGCTACTAATCATTCTACGCATAATCTGGAGATGTTCTATAAACATGTTTTGATCTACATGGCATCCTCTAACCATCCATGCCTCTGGTTGCATTTATAGCTTGCTGTAGATTGTTCATATCTTGCTCCAAATTTGCTTGATAATGTTGCTATCAGCCTGTTAACATTAAGTTCACTAGTTCCCATGTGCTTTTCTAGTGTTCCATGCACCCTATGACCTTGCTCTTGCCATGCTTAGCTTCACAAACATGCCTTCTTACTGTTGGTTGCCTTGCCATGCCATGTATTGCTCTGTAGTGAGTGGTACAAGCTCACCAACATGCCTACTTATCGTTGTTCCTGCCATGTTGGAATCTGTAATATAACTTGCCATGTTTACGTGGGTGCCATCATATCTTCTGATCCTTTTTGGCTGATGGTAAGTAAGGGTATTATGATCTATGAAATTAGTAGATTCATGACATGCCTTTGTTTGCCTTGATATGTTCCTGTAACATGTTGTTTGATAGCTCTAAACATTGCAACCTGATGTTATTTCTGCTAAAGTCTGAAACTGTTATTATTTGCAAACTTTCCATGTCCTTTTGAGCATGTTCTAGTTGTTTCTGGAGTTAGCTCAGTGTTCATGTTTTGTTATGCTTTACCAGTACATCATGCTAATGTCTTATGTTTTCTTGTTGGGGTGTTCTAGCATATTATTTTGATGCTTGCAATATGCCCAGTTGCTGTTTTGGACAGATTGTTGCTATAACTTGTATACTGTGTGTGTTGCACCGTTGCTCCGTTTTGAGTGTGCTCTATATGAAACTTGCTTGATTTTGCATGAAGTTTCATATTATCATGTTGCATCCTTGTTTTGAGGTGTTTTCTTGATGTTTGTATGCATTTTGTATCAATGCCATGTTTAACTTGTTTTGCTCATATCTTCTAGGCCGTAGCTCCAAATCTAATGAACTTTATATGTTACTTGACTAGAATTTCGTGTTGATCATCTTGGTGCATCTTAACTTGCTGTTTAACAACTTGAACATAAGGTTTATTCAGATCTGGACCAATTTCGAAATTTGCATATGAGGACTTACCGGATTTGCTATATGTTGTTTCCGGCCTCATTTAAACTTGCTTTGATGTGTTGCTCTTGTTTGCATCGTCTCTTGCCATGAGTAGCTTCATGTAGCTTGGTCATGCATCATGCTTGTTGTGCATCATGTCTTGTCTATGTGTGGTGTTTTACCATGTTGTGTGCTTCTTCTCGATAGTTCCCGTTTCGTTGCGATCGTGAGGATTCGTTCGTCTCCGCTTGGTTCGTCTTCGTGGCTTCATCTTCTTCTTGGACTCGTTCTTCTTCCTTGCGGGATTTCAGGCAAGATGACCGCTACCCTGGATCTCACTACTATCATTGCTATGCTAGTTGCTTCGTTCTATCGCTTTGCTGCGCTACCTATCATTTGCTCTTCAAGCCTCCCAAATTGCCATGAACCTCTAACCTTTGACACCCTTCCTAGCGAACCATTGCTTGGCTATGTTACCGCTTTGCTCAATCCCTCTTATAGCGTTGCTAGTTGCAGGTGAAGTTGAAGATTGCTCCATGGCGGACAGGATTTTGGTTGGGATATCACAATATCTCTTATATTATTAATGCATCTATATACTTGGTAAAGGGTGGAAGGCTCGGCCTTATGCCTGGTGTTTTGTTCCACTCTTGCCGCCCTAGTTTCTGTCATACCGGTGTTATGTTCCCGGATTTTGCGTTCCTTACGCGGTCGGGTGATTTATGGGACCCCCTTGACAGTTCGGTTTTTTATAAAACTTGTCCAGCAAGGCCCAACCTTGGTTTTACAATTTGCTTCACCACAACCTATACCTTTCCCTTGGGTCGGCCAACCTGAGGGTCATCTTTATTTTAGCCCTTCCCGGGCCAATGCTTGTCTAAGTGTTGGTCCGAACCGAGCGATGTCCGGCGCCCCCTGGGCAACCAAGGTCTATGCCAACCCGATGTCTTGCTCATCCGGTGTGCCCTGAGAATGAGATATGTGCAGCTCCTTTCGGGATTTGTCGGCACAGCGCGAGGCTTTGCTGGTCTTGTTTTACTATTGTCGAAATGTCTTGTAAACCGGGATTCTGAGACTGATCGGGTCTTCCTGGGAGAAGGTATATCCTTCGTTGATCGCGAGAGCTTATCATGGGCTAAGTTGGGACACCCCTGCAGGGTATAAACTTTCGAGAGCCGTGCCCGCGGTTATGTGGCAGATGGGAATTTGTTAATGTCCGGTTGTAGATAACTTGACACCAGATCCGAATTAAAATGCATCAACCGCGTGTGTAGCCGTGATGGTCTCTTCTCGGCGGAGTCCGGGAAGTGAACACGGTCTTTGGGTTATGTTTGACGTAAGTAGGAGTTCAGGATCACCTCTTGATCATTACTAGTTGACGATTGTTCCGCTTGTTCCCTTCTCGCTCTTATTTGCGTATGTTAGCCACCATACTTGCTTAGTCGCTGCTGCAACCTCACCACTTTACCCCTTCCTTTCCCATTAAGCTTTGCTAGTCTTGATACCCATGGTAATGGGATTGCTGAGTCCTCGTGGCTCACAGATTACTACAACAACAGTTGCAGGTGCAGGTTATGCGATGATCATGACGTGAGAGCGATGTTTGCTTGTCTTGGAGTTCTTCTTCTGCTTCTTATTCGATCAGGGGATAGGTTCCAGGTCGGCAGCCTGGACTAGCAGGGTGGATGTCGTTTGAGTTTCTGTTTGTGTTTCATCCGTAGTCGGATGGTGCTCTTTGCTAAGATGATGTTGTATTCATGTGGCATTGTTTGCCTCTTGTATGTATCCCCATCTATTATGTAATGTTGATGTAATGATATCCACCTTGCAAAAGCGTTTCAATATGCGGTTCTATCCTTGGTGGGACCTTCGAGTCTCTTTAGGATAGTATCGCATATTGGGCGTGACAAGTTGGTATCAGAGCCTCGACCGACCCTAGGAGCCCCCTTGATTGATCATGTAGTTTGGCCGTTGTTGAGTCTAGAAGAAAACTATTTTTGGAGTCTAGTAATATCGGAGAGTAGGGATTCTTTTTACTCCTCAGCCTCTTCGTCGCTCTGGTGAGGATTCTTGACGTAGGTGTTTTGAATTACTCCTCTTCCCCTTCAAATTTTCTTTAGGATCACGTAGTTGGTTTTCCGGTCGTTGGTTCTCAGCTCTTTTTATCCGGTGCATTTCTCGTCAAGTTGACTCGAGCCTCTTCATCTTTGAGTTCAATCCTCAGTTGTTTTTTTCCCACCCGCCCTTCCTTTTTCTTCTCGGAACCGGAATCTGTAATCGGGTATCCATCCTACTCGTGCGAAGTCTTTGCTTTCTTTCCTCAATGATTTTCAACCAGTGTTTTCTCTTCAAGATATTCGTCGGTTTCCCCTTCCAAGTTTCCTTTGTTTTTCCCGCCCTACCACCCTCTTCTTCCCAGAGTTTGAGTATCTTTCGACCATCTATTTCATTCGCATGGAGCCTCTTCAGTCTTCCCTCAATTATTTCAACCGGTGATTTCTCGTCTCGTTTGACATTCTTCATCTCTTATTCTTCTCTGGTGGATTCAATTCCAATTTTTGATGTTGATTATATTCTTTTACTCGGCTCAAGTGTTTTCCCTGCTCATTCGCCTCTCGCCAGTTTATCCTTCCGGAGTGCTCAAGATATCTCATGAGATTCCTCTGTGTTCCAATTAATTTGAGGTTGTCCCCTCATTCTAATATTTCAATTGTTCCGGTGCATGATCTATCTGTTCAACAATTCTTTCCAATGGTGTTGTCTCTTCAGTGGGACCTAACCCACAGGTCTTTTCCCAGGATCTTACCTGACTCTTCTAATTCCCCTGGAGTTATTCTCAATTCTTTTCAAGTGTGACGTAAGAATGGATTCCATCAGTCAGAGGGCGCCTTTCCAAGTTCGATTTCAAATCATTTCATTGTTGGCTCAATCTTTTCGGTTTTCATTCTACCGGAGTATCTCAGTAATTTTGGTGGTGTTTCCGTCGTCATTTGAAGACCGAAGAAGAGTTTTTCCTCTAAATCTTGCCCGTTCTCCCGGAGATTCGCGGTGCTAGCTCAATGTTATCCTATCAAATTGTTTCAAGTCATACAAATTCTTTTCATCCATCCGGAGCATTTCAGGAGTTGCTTTCTCTCTCGATCATCCGGAGGCCATCTTTTCAGAAGATTTCTTCATTCTAAGTTTTTGAATTTGTTCTCCAATTATTCTACGTTTGTGCCCCTTCGGTTGTCTCTATATTCTTCCGGTGCTTCGTTCAAGTATTCATAATCAGCTCATGATCTCTTTATTCTTTTGCATCTAAATTCCCTCTACCATATTTGTTCTTCTAATTCTTCTCATTGATTCATTCTCTTTCATCAGTCATTTTTGAATTCTTACGGTGGTTCGTTCAAGATTCTTTTCCTTGATTATCGTTTTTATTCATTCATTCTTTCTATCCTACCGGTGCTTCATGAAGACCTTCTAAAGTTGTGATATGTCACTTCTAAATTCTTTTTCAAGAAGAATAAGTAGTACGCAAAATCCATTGCTTGTCGTCAATTTAATTTGATGAAGGATAAGCATACAATAAATCTTATTCTTATTTCATTCAAGTGATTAATCCCTTTCTTCGGAGTTTATTCTTGTTGAATAAATTCTAGTTCCAAGTATTTTCATCTTTTCTTTTCCGGAGTTCAAACTTCCTCGGCCATGTCGTCGGAACCTCCATCTAAATCATCGCAAGGCTCATCTTATTCTTTCATCCTTTATTCTATCTCATCATCCTTTTGTCACCGGAGTTCTTCAGGGTGGTTCTTCATGTTTTAATTCATTCTTCAAGAGTTTATCAAGTATCATTCCATCCTCTCAAGTTCATGTTCTATTCTTTCCATGTTCAGCCGGAGTGCTACCTAAATCCTTTCAGTCTTATTCGTTTCTTTTCTCATTCTAACCACTCCGGTTAGAACGAGTGGTTTCATAGTTTATCTGATTCCGTGAGTTTTCGATTCTCGTCATTCTCATTATTCCTCTCTTCTTCTCGAGTGTTCTCGATTCTTTGCTGCTTCTCTTGAGTTCTTGCTTCACCTCATCCTTTTTCCCTTCCATCTCGGTCATAAGATCTCGGGACGAGATCTCTTGTTAGTGGAGGAGTGTTGTAACGCCCCAGATTCAATGCGCCAGGTGTTTGGCAGTTATTCGCCGTCGTTGCCATGTCATTTGCTTGCGTGTTGTACTTTGCCATGTCATCATATGCATTTCATATCATGTCATCATGTGCATTTCATTTTGTATACGTGTTCGTCTCATGCATCCGAGCATTTTCCCCGTTGTCCGTTTTGCAATCCGGCACTCCTATGTCATCCGACATTCCCCTTTGGTCTTTCGTTGTGAGTGGGTGTTAAACTTTCTCGGAATGGCCCGAGGTTTGCCAAGCGGCTTTGGTGTAGCACCGGTAGACCGCCTGTCAAGTTTCGTGCCATTTGGAGGTCGTTTGATACTCCAACGGTTAACCGGGTAACCGTTAAAGCCCTCTTTTGTTGCAGCCCAACACCCCTTCCAAAGTGGCCCAAAACCCATCCAAACCCCCTCCATGCTCTTGCTCATTCGATCACGATCGCGTGGCCGAAAACCGCACCTCATTTGGAGCTTCCTAGCTCTTCCTACCTATAAATATGTGACCTCCCCCGAAATTCCCGCAGTCCAAACCCTAGCCTTCTTCCTCTCGCGCCGCCGGACATTTCCCCCGCCACCGACGGACATGTCCGCTTCGCCGCCCGGCGAATCCGGCACCGCCACGTGGCG